>NC_133393.1:29521565-29716565 GCF_047511655.1 Castor canadensis
CCTTTCCCCAAGTTCAATAGAGTAGTTCCACTATTTCAAACATATTCTACATATGAGTTTGTATATGATCATACTTGTTTTTGTGTATATGTTTATCTTTTGTATCTATTTTCTATGAATGAGAGAAAACATGTGTTCTTTGTCTTTCTGGGTCTGGCTTACTTCACTTAACATTATGGTCTCCAATTGTATCCATTTACCTTCAAATCACATGTCATCATTCTTTATGGCTGAGTAAAACTCCATTGTGTATATACCACATTTTCTCAATCCATTCATCAGTTGTAGGGCACCTGGGTTGTTTCCAAACCTTGACTATTGTGAATACTGCTGCAGTGAACAACAGTGTACAGGTGTCTCTATTAAATCCTGACTTATATTCCTTTGGGTAAATGCCCAAGAGTGGTATCGCTGAATCACATGGCAGTTCTATCTTGAGCTTTTTGGGGAATCTCCAAACTGCTTTCCATAGAGATTGTACAAATTTGCATTCCCACCAACAGTGTATAAGCCTGCTTGCCCACATCCTTGCCAGCATTTGTTGTTGGTATTACCCTTGAATATGGCCATTCTAACTGAGGTGAGATGAAATCTAAGTGTTTTTTGATTTGCATCTCTTTTATAACCAGGGAAGTGGAAAACTTCTTCATGTATTTACTAGCCATTTGTACCTCTTCCTTTGAGGATTACTTGTTTAATTCTTGTGCCCATTTCTTCATGGGGATGTTGATTCTTGGGGAGTTGAGTTTTTTGAGTTCCCTGTAGATTATGCATATGAGTCCCTTATCAAATGAGTAGCTGGCGAAGATGTTCTCCCACTCTATAGGCTGTCTCTTGAGTCTAGTGACTGTTTCTTTTGCCATGCAGCTCTTTAGTTTGATGCAGTCCCACACCAAATACATATTGAGGCAAGGTCTCACTATGTAGCCCAGGCTGGCCTAAAATTCATGATCTTCCTGGTGATGGGATTACAAACATGCACCACCTCTACCAAAACATGCCTAGCCTCTACCAAATATGTAAGAATACCAATCCTTCCCAACTCATTTTGAGGCTAGCATTACTCAAATACCAAAGTTAGACAAGGATACTACAGCAAGAAAATAAAACTATGGGCCAATATGTCTGGGGAACATACATGCAAAAAATCCTCAACAAAGTATTAGCTAACCAAATTCATCAGTACATTAAAATGATTATTCATCAAAATCAAGTGGGATATCTTCCAGTGATGAACCTATTGTTTATCTAAAACTCAAATGTACTGAGTCTCCTGCAATTTTTTTTATTCTTTTAAGACCTGGCAACCCTAGTTACCATACACTCTCTTTAGGACCAATACGGCTTCTCATTTTCTAATGTCTTATCTGAGATCTTAGACCTAATGGCCACTAGGAAACAAAGCAATGAAATGTGCCTATCCAGGGGTCACAAGTCATAGTTTCTAACTTGTTCAACTCTAGTCAAAATCATATTCCCTTATCTCTCATTTTGAAACCAAAGCCAGATTGTCTTCAGAACCAAGGAAATCAGGTAATTTTCCTATCCTTTGCCCAAACTGAATTCCCAAGTGTTAAAATACAAGCAACACTAAGGGAAAGGAGAAAAGGTCTAGAAGGATACTAGTAAAATGAGCCAGAAGAAGGTAACATAACCAAGTCAATGAAACACCAGACATAAAACTGGATGCTGAAAGATGGGGTGAGAGGGAATAGAGAAATGATGGGGGAGGGGTTGAGTTCCAGGAATAGGAGAGTTTAAGAAGGATATTATCTTTTTTTTGTCCCCTGGAACATAAGCCTATATAGAGGCTGTATTTCCATATTCCTACTACTACATTATAAGGATTGGATCAATAACAACCACTTAATAAGAGTCCTAGACTACAACAAAGTAATTATTCTTTATAGCTACCACAGGTGCTTATCCTTTACACCTGGGGCAAGTCAGAGATCATTTTCAAAACAGATGCTAATAAATGTCACCTTATCAAAGAAGTGATTTGTACCCAGTACAATAAGAGGTCTATTTCAGCAAGAGGCTAGCCATGAAGTTGAAGGCTAAGGCAAAGACTTCATCTGGTTTCTTGAGTTCTCCTTGTGACAGAGGCAGGTTCTGGTGAGGAAGGAATGGGGCCATTAATGGGATAGGACATGATATACTCAGGAATATCCCTGAATATATCTCCTCTCTAGACTTGCGTTAGCTCCCTTCACTTGCACTCTTTTGAAAGAGATTTCATACATGAACAAACCTTCAGTTGCTTTCCTTTAGATTTCTCAGAGGAAGAAATTCTATCCTTTCCATTGTGTCTACTCCCTTTCTGCCTACTGGACTCTCCATACTTCTTTACTTCTTTAATACTTGACATGCTCCAGGTGTTCTAACCTCTCTGATATTCTTATTCAGTGTACCTCATTGTCCCATCATCTTTCCTAACTGTGGAAGAGCCAAATTTTATTCTCCCATCCAGATAATTTCCAAGAAAATTTGGAAAATTCTATTCCTGTGGAAGAATATCAATATGTGCATGAACACTGAACTTCATCTTATCCAGTATTTCCTACACTTACTTAACAAAACAACCATTTTATGTGTACTCTCCCTATCCCCCTTTCCTTCCACCTCAGATCCTCATGTAATATCCACATTCATCTTTTCCTATAAAAATAGGTGTGGTCACTGGCTACTGTATGGTCAATGAGATGGAGGTGGAATGATTGTGTGGCAGTTTTTAGCAAATGTCGCTCAATAAGAGCTGGCACATATTCTTTGCCTTTTCCTTTTGGTCCTTCCTCCATCTCTTTGAAATTTGAATTGATAGCTAGAATTCAGCTTACCAGGTAAGAGCCACACTCAAGGGATGGTAGAAAATAAACCGGAAGGAACCTGGTTTCCTGAAAGCCTTGACAGCCCACCTCTTTTTGTAAAGTCTCTGAATGCCCCAGACAAAATAACCCAATTGCTCCAAAGTGCTTACCACACTTTGCATAATTTCTCCTCTGATACAAAGCCTATTGAATTGAATTTGCCTCTTGAACACAGAAATAACAAATTAGAATTCATTTTCATCAGCTGATAGTGGATATTGTATAGAAAAACAACATGAACCTATGTTTTTCTTGAGTGGATAAGAAAGTCACCAGTGGCTGGTTTTGGGCTGCTATGGTTACAGGACAGAGACTAGGAATTTTACCCATAGATTTGCCACCTTGGAATTAGGCATATATCTATTTCATTTTCAATCATTATTTTTAAAGAGTAGGAACTTTGTTTTTGTTTTCTATTTCCAGTGCTAAACTACATCATAAACTACATCATAGAATGCAAACTGCCTGAATTTTAAAGACAAAAATAAGACTTCTAAATTAGTTTTATACCAAATTAATTTTATACTTGTTCATTCTCTTCTTTTGTGTATTTCAGTGAGAAAAGTCTGAAATGCCCTAGGAAATCAGGAGGTGAAGAGCAGCAATGCTAACCTATGGGAATAGTTGAATCATTAACAGTGATTTTTTTTTAAATATGCTATCAATTATCTTTGGATATTTTTGTGAAAATATAATTCCTCTGAACTAGGTTTTAGTGAGTGACTAATAGAACAGACTGTGAACTTGATAAATACAGCACCTGTGGTAAGCAGGAGTTCCTCCTTCTAAACTCTACAAGTAAAGGTTTCTGAGCAAGACCAAAGCCATACAAATTCATTCTCCTGTTCAAAGCTAATTCCTATCCAATACTGCAGATTGCAGCCTTTGTTTCCTGACAGGCCTCTCTACATCAAGTGCGCCTTTCCTGAATCTTCATCTTTTCTCTATTGACATTTTCTTGTTAGCAACATATTCAAATTTGTTCAACCCTAAAGCCCTAGGCCCTGCTCCTTGTATGAATCCTGTGTTCTATGGTAGTTACGAATGCAATATTCATCTTCATGATATAAAGACTGAACAGAGCAGAAGATATTGCTTGTGTCCCTCTTTTCCCTTTCTACCACACTCCACAGAGTGGTGCTACTAAATATGAAAGCAAGCTCTTAATTCCAGACTGCCACAGAGCCTCTGCAAAGAGGCAGTGTAGGTTAGTGTTAACAGACAGAATCAAAAGCCAGACTGCCTATGTTTAAATACACACTCTGCCTCTTTATCATCTGTATCATCTTGCTTAAATTATTTAATCTCCCTGAGCCTCATTTTCCTAATCTATAAAATGGGGTTAACTGTGAGAATTAAACCTTATAGAGTTGTTGGATGATTAGTTAATAGATATAAGTGCTTATATAAAGTGTAACATACTCTATACCATGATAACATTATCCACATTTATTTACCATCCAAATGTTATCCAGATGTTTATCCCATCTGATATTTTTTGTAATATTTGGTGCTGCTGATAAGAATTTTTTTTTTTTTCATTTTTCTTTTATTATTCATATGTGCATACAAGGCTTGGTTTATTTCTCCCCCCTGCCCCCACCCCCTCCCTTACCACCCACTCCACCCCCTCCCGCTCCCCCACTCAATACCCAGCAGAAACTATTTTGCCCTTATCTCTAATTTTGTTGTAGAGAGAGTATAAGCAATAATAGAAAGGAACAAGGGGTTTTGCTGGTTGAGATAAGGATAGCTATACAGGGCATTGACTCACATTGATTTCCTGAGCGTGGGTGTTACCTTCTAGGTTAATTCTTTTTAATCTAACCTTTTCTCTAGTTCCTGGTCCCCTTTTGATAAGAATTTCTTAATCAAGCCAGGCACCAGTGGTTCACACCTATAATCCTAGCTATTTGGGAGGCTGAGATTAAGATTGAGGTTCAAGGTCAGCCCAGGCAGATAGTTCACAAGACCCCATCTCCAACTCAACCATAGCAAAATGGACTGGAGGTGTGGCTCAAGTGGTAGAGTACATGCTTTTGCAAGTGTGAAGTCCTGAGTTCCAGTCCTACCAAGAAAATTAAACAAAAACAGTTTCTTAATTGAAACTTTCTTTCCTTGATTGTCATGATCCATTTTTGTGTGTTTTCATAATTTGCTTGCTGCTCCCTCCTATTCTTTATCCTTGTCTTCACATTTAAAACTAAAGAAAACACACACAAAAAAAATTTAAGTGTTTTAACTTCAAGGATAATTGAGCTGGTTCTATGCTTAAAATTCCAAGAATGTTTTCTCATTTCCTACAAGATAAAGTCCACCAATCAAAATTACATTCAAATATCTCTGTAATTTATTTCCAAACTCCTTGCTTCTACTGCTTTACCTCATGCCTTATCTTGTAATCTCTTTTGAGCTTTTCAAAATCTTAACTAAGTTCTCCATCTTTATTCTGCCAATCTACCTTAGGTGACTTCTGCTTCTACCACACTACTTTAGACACCTGGGGTCTCAATTCCAGACAGCAAGCTATTAAAGGAATGGGACTGACTTGTACTTGCCTTTCAATTCTTAATATCCTGCATAGTGTCGTATGAATTAGAGGTGCTCAGTAAGTGCTAAGTGAACACAACAATAAATAAAATAAGTACTTTGCTTGGCCAATATCTCCTGAAAGAAAAGGTTGAAGAGTTCAACACTTATTCAGACCTTCCAATACAGTGCAGGCTCAGAATCTAGTTTGCTTAATTTTTATTCCAATACTTTTCCACAATGCACTCCACTATTGGGGTAGTCATAAATACAGTGGTTGGGAGCACAGGATCTGGTATCAGAATTGAAATTTCAGCTTTGCCAATTACTAAATGTGTGTACTTGGTAAATGAATCTCTCTGTACACCAGTTTCTTCCAAATAAACCAACAGACAGCTCATTCAATTTTTGCTATGACTGAAGGAGATAATACATATAAAGTGATTAGAAGCATTTAGTACATACCATACACTCAAAAAGGTTGATAAAAGTTATTAAACAATAAGATGACCCTGAATGTAATATTTTCTCCTCGCTTAGACGTTTTCATCTAAAACAAACAAAAATAAATAAGGTGCACCTACTCTACAGAAAAATTCCAGAAGTAGGAACGTGATTAATGAATCCTGAACGTGTGCCAATGCTCTCACCGGTCCCCATTCCAGGACTTGACTCACAATCCAAGTCCTTGGCCACACTGCATAGTCTTCTATATTCCTAGAAGTCGTCCTTTTCCTTGGATGCCTGGGGAATTTTTTTTTTCATTGAACAATTGAGCCCAGAGACTATATTCGCTTTTTAGGAAATCTCAGTTCTGCGCCGGCCTGCACAGAAGTGACTACTCTTGGTTGATTCCAGCCTAGAAATATCAGGAAGAACTGGGGACCCTCCAACAGTACTTTCTCCTATTGCTGTTTGCTCCACTCACACAAGGCCATCGCGACTCGCCGTTGAAATCATTTCAGCCATCTCGCTGGCCACAGCTGCTTGCGCTGTGCCCGGGATTCTTCCAACTCTACCAGATCTTGTTTTTCTCTCTCTGTGACGCAACTCCTGGGCTGCAGTCCTGTTTAACAGCCATAGGGAAAGACAACAGAAGTCGGAAACTGTAACGTAAACTATAGAGCTGGCGGCATTACATCTCAGGGTGGAAGCTAACATCTCCCCTCACCCCCGTCTTTCCACTGCGAGGACGCAGTATCCACTCTTACCTGCCGAACGGACCGGGGGCGCAGGCGCCTCTAAGCCCCACCCCTTTCTTGAGGCTGGGTCTCTATTGGCTCAGAGACCAGGGGTGGAGCGCCCCGGTCGCGGAGCGGAGTGATCACGTGACTTTCGGAGGTGGTGCTGTGTCGGCCGCTTCTCAGCTGGACTGAAAGGGCTCGAGTAGCCGGCCTTGCAGGCCCTTAAAGCAGCCACTGGGCGTCCTGGCCCTCGCCGAGCGGCGCAAAAGGAGTTGCTCCTAGTTCTCCTTGGTCACCCAAACCCACTTTCCTTCTCTTCCTGAAGCTGGGCCCTTTGGTCCACCGCTGCGGAGTTAGCGGCCGCTGGGAAGCCCAGATTCGAGTGTCCAGAGAGTAACCGGAAGTGCCCTCCCTAGGCCGAGGGGCGGTGCCGGCAGCTGCCAGGGTAAGCGCGGCCGGTGGGGCCGGGGAGGGGCGCGGCCTACGGAGCCGAGACTCTTGTGTCAGGGATGGCGGGACCGGAGACCCCCGGATGGGAGTAGCCTCTGTTCCTCGACACGGAACTGGGCCCGGGCGCCCCTGGGGGCTACCCGTGGACTGACTGTAAGGTGTTCAATGAAAAGTTAAAAGAAGAGTCTTTTAGTACCTTAGTCGTTCCTGAAGATGATAATAAACAGTCTTCTAGGCACTGTATAGCTTTCATAAATATTGGAGAAAAAAAAACCAAGGAGGGTGAATGGAGCATCTCCCAGTCTTCAGTGCTGATTAGTTATGTTGCAGTCACATCTATTTACAGAATCGTTTGTTTAATTATTTCATAATAATTAATTTTGGAGTCCTGAATTATCTGTAACTTTGTATTACATGTACCTGTCACGTGCACCTTGCGTTTTGTAGTCCAAGAATGGATTACTGACTTTAAGAAGTTGCAACAATACAAACAAAAGCAATTGGCAGAAGGAGAAAATTTTAAACAAGGCCTCATAGTTTGTTATGAAGTTACAGTTAGTCGTCCAGAAGAATTCTTGATATTTTGTGCAGAGCAGGTCAGGAAAGAACTTCTTGGCAAGTATTTCTTGCAAGAGAAACAATGTAAGCAAAGGTGGGAAGAAGTAAGATATGGTTAAAGGAGCTGACCAGACTGGAAAATAAATGGACCAGCATTTAAATGACCAGCTGTAGAAAATTATAAACTTCACAAAATCATCTTCTATATTATTGATTTTTTGTCTCTAGGAGAGGGAAGAATTGAGTGTTACGAACAATTCTGGAATAGAGACCTTCTGCCACCAAAAAGAAGACAGTCTGGACTCTTTCTTGTTATGGTAAGTGGTACACTAAGCTCTATGTTTTAATATAAATGTGGATAGATGTAGGAAAACAGGGCAGGAAGGAGATGCATGGGAGAAGATGCATGGAAAACATAGCAGTAATAAAACTGGGCCCAGTCCTACCAATTTAAGTGTACTTTGTCTCCTTTCCAGTAAGCATGCATGTCCACGATAGGCTTGCAGTAATTGCTTCTTCACTGATTCGCCACACAAAGAAGGCAATATGCCCAGTGCTTAGGCAGGCTCTGGAGTCAGAGGATGGATATTTAAACCCAGCTGTGCCACTTAACTAGCTCTGAGTTCTTGGTTGATTAGCTAACTACTGTAAGCATTTGGTTTTCTATTTTACAAGATTCTTGGAAGGATTAAATAAGATAATCCATGTAACCAATGAAAAATAAGTAAGGTAAATCCTAGTCTAGGGCCTTATTTATGGTTCAGATAATGCTTTAAATACTGACTTTTATTATTGTATACATCCTTTAACTGTAAAGATAATCTTGAGTTCTGTGATTCAGCCTGTCTGCTTAGACTTTCCTTGGCTGCCTGCTTATTCTTACCCTGACCTTAGAAATAAAAAGAGAATACTAGTCTCTTCCTAGGATGTGGTAAGAGAACCATGCTAGAGGAGGGTAACCTGGAGCTAAGACTTGAGGGATATATGTGAGTTTCCCAAACTCACCAGTCAGAACTACTGGCCTAACCTATTGTATTGCTATTGGAGATCCTAGGATGATTATATCCCTTTTTTATGCTGACATTTGTGCACATTTTTCATTCATTCAACAAATGTATTCCAGATGCTAGGGATATTGCAGTAAATAAAACACTTAAATCCTAACCCTAATAGGTGTTCTATTCTAGTAGGAGAGATAAGCAAATATATATAAAATATATACTTCAAAGTTAGATAAGTGTTACTGGAGAGAAATAAAGTGGGATAAGGCCAGCCTGGGGAAAAAGTTGGTGAGATTCCATCTCAACAAAAAAAATCAGGCAAGGTGGGCACATCTTTAATCCAGTTATGCAGGAGGCATAGGCAAGAGGATCCCATCCAGACCTGCCTGAGCCAAAAAAAAAAAAGACCGTGGCTAAAGCAAAAAAGGGTTGGGTGGAGGCCCTGAGTTCAAAATCCCAGTAGCACCAAAAAAAACTTGCAAAATAGTACAATGAACACCTGTATACCTGTCACCTGTGCCATGAATGCCTACATATGTGTCACCTATATTCTCTAAATATATTTTGCCATGTTTGCTTTATGATTATCTACGTCTGTCTACACACAAATACGCACATTTTTTTTATGATTATCTACGTCTGTCTACACACAAATACGCACATTTTTTTTTTTGAACCACTTGGAAGTAAGTTGTAGACATAATGCTTTTTCTTAACCTGCGAGAGAATTGAGTCCTAAAGTCCTAAGGCACATAATGAATTAACTTCTACACATGTACCATGCTACTACCTATCTGCCATTCTTGGGATAAATGAGAAAATCACTATTCAAAAACATTTTCTTCAGTGCTTAATTCTCACCTAGAATCCTAAAAGATAAAGCCAATACTAAATATGCAATTGCTTGTTTCCTGAATATAAGAATATTCTTTCAAATTACCAGTACAATTATCAGAGTCAGAAAATAGACATTCATACACTAATACTATGAATTTGTGGATACTATTCAAATTTAGCTATTTCTAGCACTAATGTCTTTTTTTAGTGAAAGTAATAGTAAAGTTTATTAGGAAAGGAATTTATTATAATAGGAAAAAAGTGGAAAGAAATGAGAAAAAGAGCAGAAAATGGGAATAAAGACTCCCCACAAATATCTTTTATAGCAAAAGGGGAAATAAAGGGTTTTTTGTGGTCCAAGATACAGTCGGCATCATTCATTTTATTTATTTATTTTTATTGTTTTATTATTCGTATGTGCATACAAAGCTTGGGTCATTTCTCCCCCCTGCCCCCACCCCCTCCCTTACAACCCACTCTGCCCCCTCCCTCAACCTCTCACCCCCTCAATACCCGGCAGAAACTATTTTGCCCTTATCTCTAATTTTGTTGAAGAGAGAGTATAAGCAATAATAGGAAGGAACAAGGGTTTTTGCTGATTGAGATAAGGATAGCTATACAGGGAGTTGACTTACATTAATTTCCTGTGCGTGTGTGTTACCATCTAGGTTAATTCTTTTTGATCCAACCTTTTCTCTAGTTCCTGATCCCCTTTTCCTACTGGCCTCGTTGCTTTTAAGGTATCTGCTTTAGCTTCTCTGTGTTAAGGGCAACAAATGCTAGCTAATTTTTTAGGTGTCTCACCTATCCTCACCCCTCCCTTGTGTGCTCTCGCTTTTATCATGTGCTCAAAGTCCAATCCCCTTGTTGTGTTTGCCCTTGATCTAATGTTCATATATGAGGGAGAACATACGATTTTTGGTCTTTTGGGCCAGGCTAACCTAACTCAGATGATGGCAAATATTTTCTCCCACTCTGTGGGTGTTCTCTTCAGTTTAGAGACCATTTCTTTTGATGAACGGAAGCTTTTTAGTTTTATAAGGTCCCATTTATCTATGCTATCTCTTAGTTGTGCTGCTGGGGTTTCGTTGAGAAAGTTCTTACCTATACCTACTAACTCCAGAGTATTTCCTACTCTTTCCTGCATCAACTTCAGAGTTTGTGGTCTGATATTAAGATCCTTGATCCATTTTGAGTTAATATTGGTATAGGGTGATATACATGGATCTAGTTTCAGTTTTTTGCAGACTGCTAACCAATTTTCCCAGCAGTTTTTGTTGAAGAGGCTGCTATTTCTCCATTGCATATTTTTAGCACCTTTGTCAAAGACAAGTTGGTTATAGTTGTGTGGCTTCATATCTGGGTCCTCTATTTTGTTCCACTGGTCTTCATGTCTGTTTTTGTGCCGGTATCATGCTGTTTTTATCGTTATTGCTTTGTAATATAGTTTGAAGTCAGGTATTGTGATACCTCCAGCATTGTTCTTTTGACTGAGTATTGCCTTGGCTATTCGTGGCCTCTTATGTTTCCATATAAATTTCACGGTAGATTTTTCAATCTCTTTAATGAATGTCATTGGAATTTTGATGGGAATTGCATTAAACATGTAGATTACTTTTGGGAGTATCGACATTTTTACTATGTTGATTCTACCAATCCATGAGCATGGGAGATCTCTCCACTTTCTAGTCTTCCTCAATCTCTTTCTTCAGAAGTTTATAGTTTTCCTTGTAGAGGTCATTCACATCCTTTGTTAGGTTTACATCTAGGTATTTGATTTTTTTTGAGGCTATTGTAAATGGAATTGTTTTCATACATTCTTTTTCAGTTTGCTCATTATTAGTGTATAGAAATGCTAATGATTTTTCTATGTTGATTTTATATTCTGCTACCTTGCTGTAGCTATTAATGATGTCTAGAAGCTTCTGAGTAGAATTTTTGGGGTCTTTAAGGTATAGGATCATGTTGTCTGCAAGTAGAGTTATTTTGACAGTTTCTTTACCTATTTGTATTCCTTTTATTCCTTCTTCTTGCCTAATTGCTCTGCCTAGGAATTCCAGTACTATGTTGAATAGGAGTGGAGATAGTGGGCATCCTTGTCTGGTTCCTGATTTTAGAGGGAATGGTTTTGCCTTTGCTTCTGTTAATGTGGTTTATTATGTTTATTGATTTTCATATGTTGAACCACCCCTGCATTCCTGGGATGAAGCCTACTTGGTCGTGGTGAATAATCTTTTTGATGTGTTGTTGAATTCGGTTTGCCATTATTTTGTTGAGGATTTTTGCATCAGTGTTCATTAAGGAGATTGGCCTATAGTTCTCCTTTTTGAGGTGTCTTTGCCTGGTTTTGGGATAAGTGTAATACTGGCTTCATAAAAGGTGTTTGGCAGTTTTCCTTCCCTTTCTATTTCGTGGAACAGTTTAAGGAGGGTTGGTATCAGTTCTTCTTTAAAGGTCTGATAGAATTCAGCAGAGAATCCATCAGGTCCTGGACTTTTCTTTTTGGGGAGAGTCTTGATTGCTACTTCTATTTCATTTTGTGTTATAGATCTATTCAGGTGATTAATTTCTTCTTAGTTCAGTTTTGGATGATCATATATATCTAGAAATCTGTCCATTACTGTTAAGATTTTCAAATTTTTTTGAATATAGGTTCTCAAAGTAGTCTCTGCTGATTTCCTGGACTTCCATGGTGTTTGTTGTTATCTCCCCTTTTGCATTCCTGATTCTACTAATTTGGGTTTTTTCTCTCCTCATTTTTAGTCAGGTTTGCCAGGGGTCTATCAATCTTGTTTATTTTATCAAAAAACCAACTTTTTGTTTCATTAACTCTTTGTATGGTTTTTTTTGGTTTCTATTTCATCGATTTCAGCTCTTATTTTTATTACTTCTCTCCTATTTGTTTTGGGATTTGCTTGTTCTTGTTTTTCTAGGAGTTTGAGATGTATCATTAGGACATTGATTTGGGATCTTTCAGTCTTTTTAATATATGCACTCATGACTATAAACTTTCCTCTCGGGACTGCCTTTGCTATGTCCAATAGGTTCTGGTAGGTGTGTTTTCATTTTCATTGACTTCCAGGAACTTTTTAATTTACTCTTTTATTTCATTGATGATCTATTGTTCATTAAGTAGTGAGTTTAGTTTCCAGATGTTTGCATGTTTTTTTTCTTTACTTTTGTTGTTGAGTTCTACTTTTACTGCATTGTGATCAGATAGTATGCATGGTATAATTTCTATTTTCTTATATTTGCTGAGGATTGCTTTGTGCCCTAGGATATGCTCTATTTTGGAGAAGGTTCCATGGGCTGCTGAAAAGAATGTATATTGTGTAGAAGTTGGATGAAATGTTCTGTAGACATCAAGTAGGTCCATTTGATCTATTGTATATTTTAGATCTTGGATTTCTTTATTGATTTTTTGTTTGGATGACCTATCTATTGATGATAATGGGGTGTTAAAGTCTCCCACAACCACTGTGTTGGCATTAATGTATGCTTTTAGGTCTTTCAGGGTATGTTTGATGAAATTGGGTACGTTAACATTGGGTGCATACAGATTGATGATTACTTCCTTTTGGTCTATTTCCCCTTTTATTAGTATGGAATGTCCTTTTTTATCTCGTTTGATCAATGTAGGTTTGAAGTCTACTTTGTCAGAGATAAGTATTGCTACTCCTGCCTGTTTTTAGGGGCCATTGGCTTGGTAAATCTTCTTCCAGCCTTTCATCTTAAGCCTATGCTTATTTCTGTCGGTGAGATGGGTCTCCTGTAAGCAACAAATTGTTGGATCTTTCTTTTTAATCCATTTCATCACGCGGTGCCTTTTGATGGGTGAATTAAGTCCGTTAACATTAACCGTTAGTACTGATAGGTATGTGGTGATTCCTGTCATTTAGTTGTCTTAGTTGTTTGAAGGTTTGATTGTGTGTACCTAAGTTGAGGTTACTCTCTACTTTCTTGCTTTTTCTTATCCTGTGGTTTGGTGCTACCTGTCTTTTCATGGTTAAGTTGGGTTTCACGTTCTGTGTGCAGAATCCCTTGAAGAATCTTTTGTAGTGGTGGCTTTGTGGTCACATACTGTTTTAGTTTCTGCTTACCATGGAAGACTTTTATTGCTCCATCTATTTTGAATGATAGTTTTGCTGGGTAGAGTATCCTGGGGTTGAAGTTATTTTCATTCAGTGCCCAGAAGATCTCACCTGACGCTCTTCTTGCTTTTAATGTTTCTGTTGAGAAGTCTGCTGTGATTTTGATGGGTTTACCTTTGTATGTTACTTGTTTTTTCTCTCTTACAGCCTTTAATATTCTTTCCCTAGTTTCTGAACTTGTTGTTTTAATGATGATATGTCGTGGGGTAGTTCTGTTTTGATCTGGTCTGTTCGGAGTCCTGGAGGCCTCTTGCATCCATATGGGAATATCTTTCTAAAGATTTGGGAAATTTTCCATTATTATTTTGTGGAATATATTACGCATTCCCTTCACTTGCACCTCTTCTCCTTCTTCGATGCCCATGATTCTCAAGTTTGGTCTTTTGATGGAGTCGGTGAGTTCTTGCATTTTCTTTTCACAGGTCTTGAGTTGTTTAATTAATAGTTTTTTGGTTTTTCCTTTAATTACCATTTCATCTTCAAGTTCTGAGATTCTGTCTTCTGTTTGTTCTATTCTGCTGGATTGGCCTTCCGTTTTGTTTTGCAGTTCTGTTTCGTTCTTTTTTCTGAGGTTTTCCATATCCTGGGTGGTTTCGTCTTTAATGTTGTCTATTTTTGTCCTGAGTTCATTTATCCATTTAGTCATCGTGTTCTCTGTTTCACTTTGGTGTTTATACAGTGCCTCTATGGTTTACTTTATTTCTTTTTTTGCTTTTTCAAATTCTCTATTTTTGTTGTCTTGGAATTTCTTGAGTGTCTCCTGTACATTTTGGTTGACCATATCCAGTATCATCTCTATAAAATTCTCATTGAGTACCTGTAGCATGTTTTCTTTTAAATTATACTTGTGGGTTTCATTGGGTCCTTTGGCATAGTTTATCTTCATTTTGTTGGAGTCTGTATCTGAGTATCTGTTTTCTTCATTTTCCTCTGGTTCCTGTACTAATTTTTTGCTGTGGGGAAACTGGTTTCCCTGTTTTTTTCTGTCTTCCCGTCATTGTCCTTGGTGTTGTTCCTGTCCCTGTACTGTTTGCAATTAAGTATTTTCTAGCTTGTAATAATACAATGGTAATATTTAGAATGGAAGGGTGAGAGGAGATGGAAAGCAAAAAGTTAAAGAAAAGGGAAAAACAAACAGACAAGTAGGAAAAAACAAAACAAGGAATCAAACAAGAAAGTTTCAAAGGTATAAACGGGGAGCATTAGTGTACTAATTGACAGTAAGCTGATCAGGCCTTAGAGAGAGGATTGAAAATAAAAAAATACAAAGAATAAAGATAATAAAAATAAAAAATAAGTAAATGAAAGTATATATAAATAAAATAAAACAAAATGAAAAATAGAAAAAAAAAACCTCCAAGTTCAAATGCAATGAAGTTTCAGTCTTAATAATTTTGGTGTCTGTCTCAGTCTCCAATCCTGGAGATGGTGCCTCAGATGTTGTTCTGTAGTTGTCTCAACAAAGGGGAAGCATAAAGTAGAACAAAATTGCACAAAAGAAAACAAAAAACAAAAAACAAAAACCCACAAAGTGACCCAAGTTCAAATGCAATACAGTTTCAGTAAGTTTTTCAGCATGCAGGTGTAGTTCGGTTGCTTTCTCATCAAAGGTAGGGAGAGAGAAAAAAAAAAGTCTGGAGACAGTTCTGTGAATGGTATCTGCAGCTGTGGCTTGCCTGCTGGCTGCTGTCAGCCTGCTGTTGCTGGAGGCGTTATTTATGCAGATCTCAGGGGTGAGCTTAGCACTCACCTAGCCCTGCAGGCTTTGTTTACTCAGAGTTCTCCTGTGCTGGAGCCTCTGCTATAAACTTTCCCCTTACCAAGCACACTGGGGGTGATGACACTGCACCCACTTTCTCTGGCCTGCATGTTTGTTTACAGCTCATGTGGGAAGTGGGTCTTCCCTCCTCTCTTGTGGAGTTTTTCTCCCACCACCGCTTTTACAAGCTTTCCCGTTCCTGGTTGCTGGGCGCATGCCACAGCTCCCTCTGGAGCCTCTCCAGCCAGCCCTGCTTATTTATTTACAGTTCCGGGAAGGATTCCCTTCCCCCACTCTTGGGTGCTCAGGGCGCCCCACCCTCTTTCCCGTGTGTCTTTATTGTTCTTATTGCTTATTACTCAGTTTCTCTTTTTTCCCTGGGTGGAGGTCGGTCTGTCCACGGAGCTATGCTGCTCTTGCCCAGGGTTGTCTGTGGGAGTACCGTGCACTGCTTAGCTCACCTGGTCCGCATCTTCCCAAGCCGTCTGGGCACAGGCGACTGGCATCCCCGGGGCCCTCCTGGTTTCTCTGTTTAACATGAAGTGGAGATGCTCTGCGCCGGCTGGAGGTGTGGAGGGGTCAAAGTTTTGCCTCTTCTCCGTGGTTTTGCCTGCAAGGTGTCTGTCCAGGATTTCACCATAGGAGGCTCGCTTTCTGCTTCCTCCCTCTAGCCGCCATCTTGTAATCTCCCAGCATCATTCATTTTATTACAATGTTTTCTTTTTTTTAGACCATACTATAAGACTTTGTCTTTATTACCCGAGTGTTCAGATTCTTCTGATGTTTCAGGTTCCATATGTTTGGCACAGAAGTAATGTAATGGTTTCTTTGCATCATGTTACAAGGCCACTCTTTACAAGTGGTACTAAGTTTGGTCTCTTTGTTAAGATGGTATCTTCCAGGTTTCTACACTGTGAAGTTATTTGTATATTTGTTATCTTTGTAATTATTAAATGTTTAGTGGAGAAAGTAAATGTCTTGATTGTAATAAAACTTTTCACCAAGTAGATTTTTGCCTGCAGCAATACTCTTCTTTTGATTGGACATGATTTTTTTTAATTTCATCATTTCTTCTACATTTAGTTGTTGGCTTTTTAATGTAAAAAAACTTTTTCCTTTCTTCTCCATTTACTATTCTTTTATAAGTATAGATTCATAGATTTTTTTCTGTGTTACCAGGTATGGTGGTACCCATCTGTAATCCAGCTACTCAGGAGGCTGAGGCAGGAAGACAGAAAATACAAAGCCAGCCTGGTCAACTTAAGGAGATCCTTCTCAAAATAAAACAAAACAGGCCTGGAGATGTAGCTCAGTGGTAGAATGTGAGACTCTGGGTTCAATTCCTAGCACTGCACTGCATTTTATATATAGATATAGATAAAGATATATATATTTATATATAAAATGACAGTAATAAATATATTATTATCATTATTTATTTTGTTCCTCTGTTTGTTACAGTGACAGCTCTTCAACTTTCTAGGTAATTTTGGTATATTGTCACCACTTTTTAAGTGCTTCCTTACTTTCTGGCCCAACAAGATGTTCCAGGTTCATCTTATAGTTTCGAGTCCATGTAATCAGTCATTTTTCTCCTGATTCCTATCAGTGAAGAATGGTATTTAGAAAACAAAATCTGGGTATGTGATATGCTTATTACTACCAGAATTTCATTTCTGTGATTTCTCAGATGACTGCTGAGAAACAAAACAAAACCAAATACACTTGCGGAGGGGGTGAATATGATTGAAGTATTTCATATGCATAAAATAGAATAATGAAGCCCATTAATATTGTTTTAAAAGAGGGAAGGAGAGTAAAAAAAGAATAAAGGGGCTGAGTTTAATCAAAATACAATTATATGCAAGTATGGAAATACCACAATGAAACCCCTTTGTGAAATTAATATACGTTAAAAAGAGAGAAAACGTTTTCACATATACATACGTTTCTATTTTTTTCTTTCTTCTTTTTTTTTTTGCAGTGTTAAAACTTGAACTCCGGGCCTATACCTTGAGCCACTCCACCAGCCCTTCTTTATGGTGGGTTTTGTGGGACAGAGTCTTGTGAACTGCTTGCCTGAGCTGGTTTTAAACCATGAGCTTCCTGATCTCTGCCTCCTGAGTAGTTAGGATTACAGGTGTGAGCCACCAGCTTGGCTTACTTTTTTCTATATATACTCTAAGAACTCTGACCTCAATCTGATAACTCCCTCTAATCCCAATTAAACAGTGCAGAGTTAATTCTAACCTTTTTCTCTTTTCCCTAACAGTGGGGAATCCATAGTACATTTACTAATTTGTTCAATCCTCGGACATACATGTAGTAGTGTATCATTACTACCCTATTCACTACAGTTCAGTAATTGTTTATAACTGGGTATGTGGTGCACATCTGTAATCCTTGCACTCAGTAGGGTGAGGCAGGAGGATCAAGAGTTTGAAGCCAACCTAGACTATATAGTAAGATCCTGTCTCAAAAAAAGTAAAAGAAAATAAAAATAATAATTACTTATAGTTCTTTTTTTCTTCTTCTTGAGTGTATTTAGTCCCAATATTGAACAGATACTTCTTCCTCTTTTGGGTGTTCATATTACTCATTTGAAACACAAATTTACTTATTTTTGTTTTGCTTATATAATATTTTACAATTTTCTCTCCCATTTTTTCTTTTTTTGTAGTGCTTAGGATCAAACCCAGAGCCTCACACGTGCTAATAAGCATGTGCTCTGCCATTGAATTACACACCCCTGTTCCCCACATGTCTATTAATTTAGTTTACTTCATTTATTATGTAAAATGTACTATAGTTCTAAAAGTAGAAATGTTTGTGTGTGAATATATATACACACAAAAATATTCTTTGAGAAATATGACTTCCCTCCACCCTTTTATACCAATTCTATATTCATGTCTTCTAACTCCATTTTCATCACCTAAGTGATGATAATCAAACTTACTTATGTTTCTTATTTTCTTTTTATTAATGTACTGGGAGTACAATGTACATTTACAAAAGTTCTTATAATAGATCATAGTTGAATTCACCCCTTCCATCATTCTCCTTTATCTTCCTTTCCCTCCATTCCTGGAATAGTTTCAACAGGTCTCATTTTTTCATTTTCATACATGGGTACATAATATTTCCACCACATTCACCTCCTACGCCCTTTCCTTATGTCCTCCTCCTTCCCTTTGGTACCAAACCCCCCAGACAGGACCCGTTTTATCCTGTTTTTATAAAAAAAAAAAAAATCACATTTTTGTTTGTTTAAGATAGCTATTTGTGTTTCTTACTTAACTTTCCTTAATTCCTTTTTCTCCATATGGGTAAAGGCTCAAATACTTATTCATTTCTACTTTCTTACAGAAAACAGCATATTTTTATACATTTTAAATTTTACAATTTTTCCTGGAAATCACTCCATGTCAGTTTATAGAGGTTTCTCTCAATTTCTTTGAAAGCTGCATAGTACCCCAGTGTATGTAGATGTTTATTCACCTTCTTTCTTACATTTGGACATTTAGTTTCTTTTAAATGTTTTCCAATTATAAAACATTGCTACACTGAATATTCATGTGTATTTTCATATCGTTGGTGATATTTGTTCAGAGTCATTTTATAGAAATGGGATTGCTGAGTCAATTATAAATGTATATCTGCTTTTGTTTTATATTACCACATTCTCCTCCAGAGAGGCTGTACCAATTCGCATTCCCTTTAGCATATTGCTTCCCTACAGTCTTGACAACAAAATGCATTGTGATAACTTTTAATGTAGGCCAATTTGATTAGTTAAGAAACAGTATTTCACATACTTCCTTTTTTTTCCTCTCTCAATCTTTTTTTTTTTTTTTGCAGTGCTGAGGATCAAATCCAGGGCCGTGGTTATGCTAGGCAAGTCCTATACTACCAACATGCCTGGCTCATGTACCTCTGATGATTTCATTTTTTAATAGCCCTTTTTTAAGAGTCCTTTTAGGTTCATAGCAAAATTAAGCATCCAAGAGTACAGAAAGTTCCCATATGTATTTCTTTTCCAACATACACAAAGCACAGTGTCCCCACTGTCAGCATCCCACACAAGAATGATACATTTGTTGCAATCATTGAACCAACATTAACACATTATTATCAGTCAAATTCCATAGCCTACACTAAAGTTCACTTTTTTATGTTTTATAGTTTACAGATTTTCTTCTTGTTTTTTGTTGTTTTGAGACAGGGTTTTGCTATATGTATCATGTTGGCTTCAAACTCACTGTGTAGCACAACCTGACCTCAAACTCATGATCTTCCTGCCTCAAACTCCCCAGTTATGGGATTATAGGTATGTACCACCATACCAGCTCTCTAACAGATTTTGACAGATACATTAAGATATATGTCTATATTCATACAGAATATTTCACTGCCCTAAAAGTCCTCTCTGCTCCATCTATTTGTCCCTCCCTTCTTGGTAATCCAGGCAACCTTTGAATTTTTCTATTGTGACTACATTTGCCTTTTCCAGAATGTCATATAGTTGGAATCAAACAATTTGTAGCTTTTTGAAATTGGCATCTTTCACTTAGTAATATGCATTTAAGGTTCCTCTATGTCTTTTCATGGCTTGAGAGCTTATTTTCTGTTTCACATTCAGTATTGTTGTATGGACTGGTGGCATGGCTCAAGTGGTAGAGCACCTGTCTAACAAGCATGAGGCCTTGAGTTCAAACTCCAGTACTGCCAGAAAGTAAATAATTATAATGTTATGTCATATGTACGTACCACATTGTGTTTTTCCATTAACCTACTGGAGGACAGCTTGGTGTTACTTCCATGTTTTAGGAATTATGAATAAATTTGCCATAAACATTTGTGTGCAGGTTTTTGTATAGATATGAATTTTCAGCTCATTTGGGTAAATACCAAGGGGTATGATTGCTGGATTGTATGGAAAGAGTATGTTTAGCTTTGTAAGAAACTGCCAGACTTTCTTCCAAAATGTCTGTGCCATTCTGCATTTCTAAAGCAATGAATGAGAGTCCCTGTGGTCCCATATCTTCACCAGCTTTTGGTGTTAGTAATGTTTGGATTTTAGCCATTTTAATGAACGTGTAGGAGTATTATTTCAATTTGCTTTAATTTAAATTCCCTAATGACATGATGTTGAGCTTCCTTTAATATAGTTACAAATAATCTGTGTATCTTCTTTGACAAGGTGTCTTCATGTCTCTTGCCCTTTCTAAATCCAGTTGTTTGTTTCCTTGTTGAGTTTCAAGAATAATATACATATTTTATGTATTTAAATAACAGTCCACTAGCAAGTATTTTTCTGCAAAGATTTTCTTCTAGTATGTGCTTATCTTCTCATTTTCTTGACAATGGCTTTTGCAGAGAGAAGTTTTTCATTTTGATGGGCTTTTTTTTTTTGTTCATGGATTGTGCCTTGGTATTATATCTAAAACAGTCATAACTTTACCCCAAGTCATTTAGAGTTTCTCTTCTGTTATTTTCTAGGAATTTATAGTTTTTTGTTTTGCATTTAGATCTGTAATCATTTTTAATTTATTTTAATTGACAAGTAAAGTTTGTGTACATTTATGATATAAATGTGTGATGTGTGTGTATATACACACACATTGTGGAATGGCTAAATCAAGTTTATTTAACATATGCATTATTCATGTGTCATTTTGTGATACTATCACTTAAATTTTGCTCTGTTAACCAGTCATGATGGTACACTCAGGAGGCTGAGGTAAGAGGATCACAAGTTTAAGGCTAAACTAGGCTTCATAGCAAAACCCTGTCTCAAAAAGAAAAACAAAACAAAATCCACTCACTTAGAAATTTTCAAATAACAGTATATTTAGTTATTATCTGTAGCTATCATGATATACAATAAATCTCCTGTCAAACTGAAATCTGTATCCTTAACCAATGTCATCCTAACCTTCTACCCTTTGAGGCTCTGTTAACCACCATTTTACTTTAAGTAAAAAATGCAGCTTTTTATAGACAATGTATTAGTGACATGCAGTATTTGTCCTTCTGAGTCTGCCTTTTTCCACTTAACATAATTCCCTCCTAGGTTCATCCTTGTTACTACAAATGAGATTTATTTCTTCTGTAAAACTGAATAATATTCCCTTTTATATACATACCACATTTTCCTTATCCAGGTATAAAATTTGTGTCCAGATTACTTTTGTTATAAATGAATGTCCAGTTATTCCAGTCACACTTTTGAACACATTATTTTGTCCATTGTATTTCTTTTGCTCCTAAGTTAAAAATCAGCTAATGATATTTATGTAGCTATATTTTTGGTGTCTCTGTTCTGTTGATCTATTAGTGTGTCTTTTATTAATACAACATTGCTTTGATTTATAATTACTATTAAAGTTAGGTGGCATCAGTCCCTCAGCTTTGTTTGTTTTTTCAGTATTGTTTCAGTTTTATCATTGGTTCTCTCTAGGGTTTTCTGTAATACCAGTTATCTCCAAACAGAGGCTTTTGCTTCTTTTCAATTATTACAACTCTTACAGATTTCTTTTTTCTAATTGCATTAACTAATACTTTGAAGTCAGCGTTTAATAAGAGAAGAGATAGTGGCCATCCTTTCTTTGTTTCTCATCTTAGTGGAAATGACTAGGTCATTTCCTGGATATCTAGCACCTAGAGTCATTTCTCCAAGATGCTCTCTTTAGGATGATAAGTGTACTTTTTATTGTGTTAAAAGTCAGTGTCCATTAATTCCCACTTTCTT
Source organism: Castor canadensis (assembly GCF_047511655.1). Classification (NCBI taxonomy): domain Eukaryota; kingdom Metazoa; phylum Chordata; class Mammalia; order Rodentia; family Castoridae; genus Castor; species Castor canadensis. The sequence goes on from NC_133393.1 coordinate 29,543,659, forward strand.
GAGTATTTTCATCAGGAATGGATGTTGATTTTGTTGTGAGTTATTAGAGCATCTATGGAGATAATTATATAATTTTTCTAAATGGAGCTATTAAATGGAGCTATTACTATGGGGTATTATTTTAATGGGTCTCCTAATATCAAAAGTTTTTTTTTTCATTTTTATTAGCATATATTCATTGTACAGGAGGAATTCATTGTACCAATTCCCAGTAGCCTTACATTGCACACTGGTTAGATTGCCCCCACCATCCCCCCTACAACCCCTTCCCTGCCCACTTAAAACAATTGCAAGATGTTTCATCATTTTATTTCATGTATGTATATGAAGACCATCAACCATATTCCCTCACCATCTCCTTCATTCACCCTTCCCCCTCCCACAAGCATCCCCCTACACTGTACCTATTTAAGGTCCCATTTTTCATTTTTAATTCCAAAGTCAATGTTCAATGTGTTTCTTGCTGTATCCCAGGTGTGAATATGTTTTATTTTGGCCAGTTCAGCCCCCTCTAATACTCTCCCTTACTCCTTCCTTCCCACTCTCATTATTCAACAGTTTTTAGTACATATCATTGTGTCCTTTACCTGCAGAGATATAATGCGTTTCAATATTGTTAACTCTCTGTCATTCTCTTTTCATTTCCCTCCTCCCTCGAGTGCCATAGTAGTTCCACTATTACAAACATGTTCAACATATAAATGTGTATATGATCGTGTTTGCTTTTGTTACATTTATCTTTTGGATCTGTCTTCCACAGATGAGAGAAGACCTGCAACCTTTGTCTTTCTGAACCTGGTTTATTTCACTTAATATTATGTCCTCCAGTTCCATCCATTCACCTTCAAGCCACATAGTTTCATTCTTCCTAATGGCTGAATAAAGCTCCACTGTATTTATATACCACATTTTCTTAATCCTTTCATCAGTGGTAGGGCATCTTGATTGTTTCATAGCTTGGCTATTGTGAATAGTGCTGCAGTAAACATTGGTGTGCAAGTGTCTTTTCTGTATCCTGACTACATTCTTTTTTTTTTTTTTTTTTTTGAAGTTTTAGCAAGTTTAGGTGGGGGGGAGTTAGAAATAGAGGAAGAAATATTTCCTGCCCCCATGCAGGAAATGGGAGTAGAGACTCCCTGATTTACATTCCTGAAGGGTTTCTTACTATTGAACCAATCTTGCATCCTTTGAGTAAATCCTACTTGGTCATGGTGTATTATTTTCTTTTTTTTTTCCTTCTCTTTTGCCTTCTTCTATTGGACTGATAAAATTCTTTATTTTTCTTCTTCTAGTGATTAAGAAGTTATATGTCCTATTTCCAGTCTCCTAGTGACAGAGGTTACATTTTAAGTATTTTATTTTACATTTCTGCAGCAAAGTCTAAAGCTAACCAGTATTTCTAGCCTCCTTCAAACAAAGCAAGTATCTTAACATTTTTCTTTTTTTTTTTAAGCTGAACATTTTATTTATTTTTTTTCTTTTTCTTTTATTATTCATATGTGCATACAAGGCTTGGTTCATTTCTCCCCCCCTGCCCCCACCCCCTCCCTTACCACCCACTCCGCCCCCTCCCTCTCCCCCCACCCCCTCAATACCCAGTAGAGACTCTCTGATTTACATTCCTGAAGGGTTTCTTACTATTGAACCAATCTTGCATCCTTTGAATAAATCCTACTTAGTCATGGTGTATTATCTTCTTAGTGCTTTATGTATTTCTATTATTATTTGTCTATTGATAGTGGCTTTGAGCATAAATTTTCTCTACATTTTCATCAGATTTGGTTTACCAATGTTATTCTTATTTCACAGAAAGAATTAGAAAATTTTTCTGTGTTTTCCAAAACATTTTTTCATTATTGGGCTTATTTGACCTTACAGATTTGTTAGAATTCCTTTGTGACATAATATAGTCCTAGGGCTTTTTGTAATAATTTTTATTATAATTCCTTGACAGTGTTTTCTGATTATTCTGTGCCAACGGATGTTTTAAATTTTTCTGTCTGTAATGGGGTCAATTTTCTATAAGTTGTATTTCTGAGGAGACAGTGTATTTTATAGGTAATCACATTTATTTATGTAATAATCTGCAAAGTGGTCTTGTTTGTGTTTCTGTTTCAGTGGTTATTCTTCATTGTCCTTTCTTACATTGTAAATATGTGCTTTTTCCCCTCCCCCTTTTTTTCCATTAAGTTAGCTGGTTTTATCTACTTAACTTCTTCAAAAATACCAGAATTTTGATTTATAAATGATCTAATGCTAAATTCTCTCATTTATGACTTTTTATTCTTTACTTGTCCTTGTATTTTATAGAATGCTGTCTGCCTTGAGAAATCAAGTTCTCAGGACCAGGGAGTGAATGCTGCTTTTCTTCTAGATTCTAGGTAAGCTACAGTTTTTTCAGTCTTTTGGAATGTACCGTTTCTCTTCCACACTTCATCTCATCAGAGTGACTTCTGTTTCCTGTGGGATTTCAGTTCTTTTTCTTTGCCAGATAAGGAGAGAAGTAAAATTTCATTGAAAAGTCATTCATACACAGCATGTGCATATTAAACACCAATTGTGTGCTTAGCACTACTCTACCTCCTAGGGAAAGAACATCAGATAAAACAAACACACTTCCCATATTTTAGCAGTAGATAATAAATTAGTAAGTGAATTATATAATAACTTAGAACATAATAAGTGTCACTGAAGAAAAAATTAAAAGGGAGATGTGTAGTATTGGGACATGGAGGCAATTCACAATTTTATTTAAGGTGGTCAAAAAAGGTCTCCCTGAAAAGTGGTATCTGAAAAGATAGTCATTGAAGGGATTAAGAGAACCACACAGGAGGGAATAAACAAGAAGGAAGGAAGGGATGAATCTAATTAAGATAGGTTGTAAGCATTTATGTTAAGACACAGTGTACCCCCTGTACAACTATAATAGGCTAACAAAAAGAGAGAGAGAACCATACACATACCTGGAGGAAGAAAACCAGGGGCTGAAGAAAGGAAGAGCAAAAGCCTGAGTGGAATATGTCTGGATGGGAACAGCTAGGAAGCCATCATGGCTGGATTAGAACCTGTAAATAGAAGAAGAAAATCATTAAGAGAGACAGTGACAGGGACAGGCAGTGGAACTCAAGTAGGGCCTCTTGGGCCATTGTGAGGACTTGAGGAAACCACTGAAGAGAACAGAAGAACATAATCTGGCTGTTAGCAGAATCACACTTGCTACCAGGTTGAGACAAAATTTAGGGAAGGCAGTGATAGAACTGCTGGTATGATATCCTTGTGAAGAAAAAGGGTGGAATCAAGTACACAGATGGAAAGATTGTCCTTAGATTGAGCAAGGGTAGTTTGTCATCCATGTTTAAAGGAAGGAATGATGGAGTGCTTGTCTACCCATTTTAGAGGTTGGTTGAGGTGGTGGGAGCATGTAGAAGGGTGTTTTTTTGGTTTTTTGGTTGTTGATGTTTTTTGGGTGTATGTGTGTGTGTGTTTCATTGTTTTTTTCTTCCATTTCCTTAGTAAAATAGAATGTAAAATCATCAGCTTATACTCCTTAGGTGAAGGATGGCAATGCTAAATGTATGAGAAGAGGGTCAAACATGAAAAGATCACTGAAGAGAGTAAGTGTAAGAATGTGAAAAATGCTCCCCTTTGCTTTGCTTTTTTCCTGAACAGGCATACTAATTATTAGAACTCTTTGATTTCTCAGCTGAAACAAGGGAAAGAAGATCATTGATTTTGAGATCACTCACATGCATAAAAAAAGAGTTCCTACTGGTGTTTTCTTGTATTTCCAATCATTTTTATTTTAGGAGAGAAGAAAACTAAATACAGGATGAGTATTTCTAATCTGGCCAGCCACAGTAGCACACAATTGTAATCTCTGCACTCAAGAGGTGGTAGGGGGAGAATCATGAGCCAGGCTGGGCTACATAGTGAGATTATATCTCAAAAAAAAATCCAAAAGTGGTCCAAAATCTGATACTTTAAAGTGTTAATCTGATGCCATAAAAATTCCACATAGTGAAACTGTTTTGTAAACAAAATTTATTTAAAATTTTGTGTGACATTACCTTCAGGTGATGTATGATACATAAATGAATTTTGTGTTTAAACTTTGGTCCCATCCCCAGAGCATCTCATGTATATGCAGATATACCAAAATCTGAAATCCAAAGGATTTCTGCTCCCAAGCATTTTATATAATGGATCCATGCAAAACATAGAAGACTTACAGACTCTGATACAGATTTCAATCTTGTCTGTGGTGACTTTTAATTTTGAGGAGTCTTCTTAGTTATAGGAATATAAATATTGTTTCTACTTTGTCTCACAGGTTTGAAAGTACCAAGTAAGAAACTAATGTATATGATGCTGGAAACTTGTAAAGGCAAACTGCTTGTGACTGAAAGGCTTGAAGTAGACTTCCCTTCCAAGTTCTTGTCAAGAAAATGACTATGAAAGTAATGATGGGTCAAGAAGACCAGTGGAAAACTCCCTAGGAGACAGCCATAGAAAATGTACACTTCAGAAGAGAGATGTAATCAGAGAACTCAAAAAAGGAAATTTTATCATGTATGCCCTCAGAAGGGTAAAAAGATTTATATTCATGTACATGAGATTACTCAAATAGATAATCAAATATACCAGTGCCTTGAACGTGAAGAAAACTTTTGTGAAAACTTAGCACTTATTATGTGTGAGAGAACCCATACTGGGGAGAAACCATATAGATGTGATATGTGTGAGAAAACCTTCATCCAAAGCTCAGATCTTATTTCACACCAGAGGATCCACAATTATGAGAAACCTTATAAATGTAGCAAATGTGAGAAGAGCTTTTGGCATCACTTAGCCCTTTCAGGACACCAGAGAACACATGCAGGTAAAAAATTCTATACATGTGACATTTGTGGCAAGAATTTTGGTCAGAGCTCCGATCTGCTTGTCCATCAGCGAAGCCATACAGGTGAGAAACCCTATCTGTGTAGTGAGTGTGATAAGTGCTTCAGTCGAAGTACAAACCTCATAAGGCACAGAAGAACTCACACAGGTGAGAAACCATTTAAATGTCTGGAGTGTGAAAAAGCTTTTAGTGGGAAATCAGATCTTATTAGCCACCAGAGAACTCATACTGGTGAAAGGCCCTACAAATGTAACAAATGTGAGAAAAGTTATCGACACCGTTCAGCCTTCATTGTACATAAAAGAGTTCATACTGGAGAGAAGCCCTATAAGTGTGGTGCCTGTGAGAAATGCTTTGGCCAGAAATCAGACCTTATTGTACACCAGAGAGTCCACACAGGTGAGAAGCCGTATAAATGCTTGGAATGTATGAGAAGTTTTACTCGGAGTGCCAACCTAATTAGGCACCAGGCAACTCATACTCACACTTTTAAATGCCTTGAATATGAAAAAAGTTTCAACTGTAGCTCAGACCTTATTGTGCATCAGAGAATTCACATGGAAGAAAAACCACATCAGTGGTCTACATGTGAGAGTGGCTTCCTCCTAGGTATGGACTTTGTTTCCCAACAGAAAATGAGAACTCAAACAGAGGAACTACATTATAAATACAGTGTATGTGATAAAAGCTTCCACCAGAGCTCAGCACTTCTTCAACATCAGACAGTACACATTGGTGAAAAACCATATGTTTATAATGTGGGTGAGAAAGGTCTTGAGCTCAGCCCTCCCCATGCATCTGAAGCCTCACAAATGTCTTGACCAGACAAGAAGTTACAGTATCACAAAAAAAAAACATATTTACATGTCAAAACTCACTAAGATGAAGAACTCTAGGCAAATATCTGACTTTCCTCAGAGCTCAGACTTCAGTGGGGACAAGAGAACATAAAATTGTAGGAAATAGGAGAAAGGCTTTGACCTGCTCCAACAGAACATCTTGTCAGACACTCCAATGAGAATTTCCTCAAATGCCTTCAGTTTTGGAAAACCTTTACTCTGAGCTCAGACTTGGTCACTCATAAAAGGATTCATACAGGTAGGAAAACTTACACACACAGTGAGTATGAGAGCTTTCTAGCAGTGTCCAGCCCTCCTCATTGCAAGAGAATTTACACCAGAGAACAACTTTTTAAATGCCTTCAGTGTCAGCTGTGCTTGAGACAGTATGTACATCTTATTGGACATCAAAACCCACCCTGGGGATAAGCCCCAGCAAGTGTGGAGAAAAAGGCTTCTAACTAAACTCTTGACTTCCTTACCCATCAGAGAAGCCATACTGATGGAAAATTGTATATTTGTCTTGAGTGTGGCAAAAACATTGGAGAGCCTTACTTGGGTACCAAAAAAAAAAAAAGAAAATTGAGGAAAGACCTTACACGTGTCTAAAGAGAAAAGCTTGTCAATGATTAACATTTATGGTACATCAGGAAACTTGCATAAGTGGAAAAACAAACACAAATACGGAGTCTGAAAAAGCTTTGCTAGAAGCTCCTGTCATTATTGAGCCCCAAAGAACCCATTCTATGGAAAATTTTGCTCCAGTGAGAGAGCTAATTGTGGGTGAGAAAATGTGTACATATTATATGTATGAGAATTGTTCAATAGTTAGTTGGACCATATGGTAGAGATAACTTTAAATGAAGTCAGTATGGAAATAGGTTTTTAGGTACCCACAAGCTTGTTCTGGAAGGAGCTAGGGCAGGTCAAAATAGACCTGATGGGTAACTCAGGTAAAGATGCTTTTCTTTTATCTGAACCACTTAATGATTGCTTTACTTTCAGTTTTTAAAATTCAAAGATCCAATAAAGGAAAGTATTGTAACCTTGTGATATGCAGATATGGCATGTGCTCCTATTGGGGGAAAGGACTATTGATTTTGCCTCTTGATTTTTTTTTTTTTAGAATCTTGGATAGAATGGGAATAGTGTGTTCATAGTAATATGGCACCCTTTTGGAGGCTATGAAAAGATCTAAGAAGCTAGGGAGTAGTTATCCTAGATCAAAATTCTCCCAATAGTTTTTTCTCTGTGTATTCAACTTCAAACTTCATTTGAAGTTGAATACTCAGCTTTTTACTTAGTGTGGGTTGAGGCCTACCCTCAGATTTTTCCTTTTCCCTAAAGTATCTTCTGAGTTAGCACTGGTACTTGAAATTTCAAACAAGGATTCATTTCTTTTCAACTCAAAATACAAATTCTAGGATAATGGTTATGATGTTAGTACCCAGATTTTTGTGACTCAATTTATCTTTCTCAGCAATTAATACCTTTAGTTGTCTCCTAGCAAAAGGCTAGGGGAAGACTGAAATAAAAAAAAAAATGCCTGAATGGGCACAGAGAAAATACACATAATGATGCACTGTTAGTAAAGGAACAAAACTTTTTTTTTCTTTTGAATATCCTAACTCCCAAAATGGTGTATTTTTATTCCATTATCCTGCTGTTTGTACCAAATCAAGCCTCATAATGATACATTTTTTCATTTATTTCAGTTCTGCCAAGGAAAGAGAAAAATACCTTTAAGTCCCAGGGAAAGGATTGCAGTCATCACAATATAAGGTATAATTTGGCTTGGAATGCAGGATTCTAAATGCTAAAAGGGAAAAGTAGTTGGCAGGTTCACTGCAGTTTTAAGGATAAGCATTTGACTCCAATTGGATAATTATGATTATCTTTAACCTTGTCTAGAAAATGGTCACTTCTCAGTTTTTTCTTCTCTCAGATTAAAAGATATTTAAGACAAATGTTTCGAATTCCGGCAGTCTTTGGGATTCTGCAGACATGAATAAATATTTTGTTGTTGCTATTTGGAGTCCTCTGTTTTTGGTTTGATTTATCTAACAGATCCCTGCAGACTACATAAGTATTTGGATTCATGGAGTTGGCCAGCTGCTACTTGATGTATGGCTATAAGCTTTGATCCTAGTGACTGATTGCTGGTCATGATAATTTAGGGCCAGTGGATATAGCTCTTAATGGTAATAAGGAATCTGATTCTAGTTTTTTTCTTTTAGAATACAGATCCTGTAAGTTCATTTGATCTGACATGTTTCAGTAATTTTTATAAATAGCTCTTGTACCATGAAAAATTGCCCAGTGTGATAAAACATACAAGATGTATTTTTTTTTTTTTGGTGAAAATCATGCCTATCACTAGTATAAGTTTGACAATTGTAATACTTAAAAGGGTATTGAATGTGTGGCATGGCAGTAATGAAAATTAGCCCTGTGGCTGCTTATTAATCATTAGAGAGAGCTTGGAGAAGGGGACGGAGTTGGTATGATTACCAGGGCAGTGATTTGCCACTTCTGTCAACTAATCTTACTGGCAGTTGGCTCTAATCTCTAAGTAAAGTAACAATGGACATTCCTCAAACAGAGCACTTTGCTGGTAGGAAACAGGTCTGAGTGCTTTTTAACCATGGGGGAAAAGGTGTTGGTATTATTCATATAGCATAACCTGAGGTTGGAAAGGACCACTTGGGAGCCTGTAACCCAATCTAGAAGGTAACTTCTGGGATGGATGGAGGTTCCCTTGAAGCAGTGCCAACCTATATCTACCTCAGGTAAGTAGTTAGAGTAATTTTTTCAAGATTTCAGACCAAATGAGTTAAATTGTATTCACTCAGTGTACTCCTATGCTTTAATGTTTTTGTTTTCCCTTAATCCTTAAATAAATATTTGTTCTGAAAAATTCCATTTTTGTCTCATTATACTGTGCGAAATTAGCATTTCCCCTACACCTGCATTAGAATAAAGCAGATATTCATGTGATACGTTAGTTTGGTGGTGGTGATAATCATTGGACCATCTTTACAATTTTAAGACTTTTTGATGCTGAGACAAACTGGAATGGAAACCTGGAAGGAACATTGACTGTGCTGTGCTTTGGATATCAGATGCTTTTGGAGCCTTCCCACTGTGTTACATAAATAGTACAGAAAGGGGCAGTAGCTTGAACTGATCGTATTTGGGGCTCTGCTAAAATTCAGTAGGAAAAAAATAAACGTCTGTTTATGTGAGTGAGTGACACTTTCAAAATTAAGGAAAAAATTAATTTGCAGTTCCCAGTAGGATACACATTTGGCTCCAATTATTCCCTCATTGTCTTACTTGAATTGGAGTAGAAGGAGATGGTATGAAAATGGTTGCATTCATTTATTCTCCATTTTGTTTGCCCCAGTTTGTATCTGATCACTCTGCCAACAGAATAGTCCTAGTGTTTTACATGGCTTCTATTGTGAAAAGAGGATGGGAGGGGAAAATGACAATTGGCTGTATGAAAAGGGGAAGGGAAAATGGTAGTTTCAAATTTATTTCTCCCCCTGACATTCATAAAGTGGTGGGGTGAGACAAGGTGTGCAGCCTTTATGCTTTCTTGCCTTATTCAGAATGATGTCACATCCCAATATTGAGATGAGAGATAATTCTTTTTGTGTGGGGGGGGGATCGGATTTTGAACTCAGGACTTTGCACTTACAAAGCAGGAACTCTACCATTTGAGCCACACCTCCAGTCTGAGATGAGAAATATTTCTAACAATACTAGCAGTGGGGCCAGGCACAGTAGTTCACATCTGTGATCCCACCTACATTAGAGGCAGAGGTAGGAAGATCACGATCTCAGGCCAGCCATGGACAATAGTATGAGACCTTTAGTGAAAAATAACTGAAGCAGGGCTGGCGGAGTGGCTGAACTAACATAGAACACCTGCTTAGCAAGCATGCATGAAGCCCTGAATTCAAACCTTACTGCAGCCAAAAACCAGCTTAAAACCTTCACTGTCTCCATTTCTAAATGTTCACTTATCATCATGCCGCAGTCTGCCTTCTCTCCTTAATTCTGTACCTTCAGCCCTCTTAAACATCACCTTTGAACCAAAGTGGAATATGTCGTCTCCAACACTGCATTATTAGTTGCCTATTGCTTTTTTTTTCCTGTACTGAGCAACATAGTAATGATTCTTGCTGTCTAACATTTCATTAACTTCTATGTCCACTCTTCTCCCCACCCCCCAAAAAACATAGGCCCTGATCACTGCTTTCTCTACCTCAGAAAATTCATACATCTGTAGTGTTTGTTCACAAATTTAAATAATCTCCAAATTCTCACTCCCTGAAGTGCTAATTTTAAATTACAGAAATCCTGAAATTTTTCTCTTAAAAGGTCAAGTCATGTAAAATAGAAATCATTTTCATTTTCTCTGGCCCCTGCCAACCACTGACCCATGTCCTAATTTCTCCATTAGGATTGACAACACCATCTTTGCTAAGCCAAAAATCATGTTTCTCTCCTCCCTTGCCTACCCAGGTAGGTAACCAGGTCCTAACATTTGCTTCATGATTCTTACACTTACTCATTTTCATTCTTCCCATTACCACTCTAGTCCAGAAACATTAATTTGTCTTGATTTTTGCAATAATCTCAATTTCTCTTCATCTCCAATTCATCTTACTCAGTTCAGTGGATTTACCTAAACCACTTAAGCTTGATGTGACGACATCCTAACTGCTACTTTTAACTGTGTGGTAGCTACTACAGTTATAATTCTTTTTTCCATAGTTGACTCTCCAGAGATCTTATCTCTGAATCCAGTATGACAAATGTCAAAGTTGAGCTCATGATAGTTGTCTAAGGATGCTGTTGCAAATACATACATGCACCAAGTTCAAAAGGAATAAATGAACCTTGTGTGCCAGATGGCTACAGAATGACCCCAGAGCCAATAGCTTTCCACATGGGCAAATGAAATGAAACATCAGGATTTAATAAAAGGTACCAAAAGTAAAAATTAACAAAGGCATCAAAGAATGGTAGTCAAAAACATTAGAAAGCACTGTTTGAGTGTTGAAGTGAGGAAAAACTGGTGAGAATGAAAACTTGAATTCATGTGTAAGCCATAGTTTAAAAGTACAGTAAGCTGCTTTGAGTATGCTGCAAACATTTCTTTGTTCCATCAGGTAGTTTTACTACTGCTCCAACAATGGCTTATTCCATTAGGAGCTTTCAGAAATGAGTCTTTAACTATGCAAAAATCACATGTATGAATAATTAACAGCATGGATATTGGAACCAGACTTCCTGGCTTAAATCCAGGACTTAAACTTGGCTGTTACCTATTAGGCTTAACAATGTAAGCCAGGTGTGGTGGTACATATCTGTAATCCCAGTTACTATGGAGGGAGCAGGACAGCCAGTTTGAAGCCAGCCAGGCAGTTTCTGAGATCCTATCTCACAAAATACAAACAAAAGGGTTCAGTGTGTAGCTCAAATGGTAGAGTGCTTTTTGAGGCCCTGGATTCAATCCCCAATACCAAACAAAAGGGTTGAAGATGGGGAGGAGGGCTGGTGGAGTGGCTTAGGTGGTAGCATGAGGTCCTGAGTTCAAATACCAGTGCCATCAAAAAAAAAAAAAGCCTCCTGTAAAACTATCACATCTACCTCAAAGTGTTCTAAGGATAATTATTTAACTTTCCCATAGCCTTATTACAGCTTTGATAATTTAGAAAGCTTTTTTGGTTTTGTTTTCCTGTTTGTTCCTAAGCATCATATAAAGGGAAGTCTTACTTTTATTTGCTGTTTCAGTATCATCAAAAGGAAACAAAGAATTTTGCCAATAAACCCGTATCCCTCTTTGGAAGGACCCTATAGGACTAAGGTGGAGGGAACATTCCTAGTAGGTAGAAAAATATGAAGCTTATATATTTAAAAAACAAGCCACTTCAAATTTTTAAGTTTAATCAAAATCACACATGTAATTTCCTAGCAGGTTACAATTTCCTGTTCAAAACTGTCTTTTGTATTTATTTTTTAAATTCAAGTTTTATTTCCCAGCAAAAAATCAGTGCATGCTTATTCCTAAGTTTTTCACAAATGTAAAATGAAAGAAAGGACAAACGAATGAATGAATAGAAAAAAAATACACAAACTCATACTTGAACAGAGAATGTGAGAATCTCTTAATAACAATCTGGTGAATTCTATTTTTGGGGGAGCCCAGAGCAAAATTTTACTGATCTGAAATAATGTATAAACAGTTTACAACCTTCTTTTAAAATTCTATAAACATGTGTCTCAAACGTTTGAAAAATACCCTTTCTGATACAAATAGAAGAAAAATGAAAGTTACTCATAATGTCAACATTTTACGTGTAAGTTTCAAAGACATATGTATGGGCTGGTTGTGTGGCTCAAGTGGTACAGCATTTACCTTGCAAGCACAAAGTCCTGAGTTCAAACCCCAGTACTGCAAAAACAAATACATACACACACACACTCTTCTATCCATCCCTTTATTGATACTGAAGAATATATACTATTCCTCATTCTAAGAGTGTTGCCATATAGGTGACAAAATGTGATTACTCTAACCAAAGTGAATGCTCAACACAAGTTCCAGCTGAAAATTCAGCTTTACATTGAAAATTATAAATTGTGAAATTCTCACAGCTCTCTGTGTATTTTGTCTCTCAAAATGGTGTGGTATCCAAAGAGTTAATTGAAAGTACTAGAAATATGCCTTAGAGCAATGAAGTCACCAAATTAGCACAGGGAAGGATTAGAAGGACCATGAAGTAGGCTTGATAGAGAATAAACTGTTCCACATTTAAAAAGGGAACCAAAGTAATACTGCATGTAAATATACATTATTGCCTATGAAGACACAACCTCTGATTTCTACTTCCCAATTCCTCATACCACATATACCCAATTGCATACACAGGAACTGTGCACCCACATTTTGTTCTGCAGGCTAGAGCTGAAAGATTTTTTATGTATTTTTTGGTTTGATAAAACCAAAAGAACAGGTGATGTGCACATGTATGAACAGCACATCTATTGTCAGAATGAGGTTTTGTGTGAATGTGTTTGTATGTGTGCAGCCCTCTAGGAACACAGTATCAGTTAAGTTTCATTGGGTTGCTGTTGCTCCCTAAGCACATCTGAAATGAGAAGAATTTCAGTAGGTATGAGTAGGTGAAGGTAATCCAAAAACAGCTGAGCAGAGCTACATGAGTTCACATTCCAGTAAACACAGTAGGAAATTGAATATATCTGAAGTGTCCAAAATATAGCTAGATAAGAGAACAAGGATGGGAATGTCTTGAGACCAGATTTTAAATTGTAGAGTGGGTCACTGAAGAATCATCAACCTTGGACAGGCAGTCTCTACCTGTTTACTAAAAATTCAGAGCTATCAAGCAAATCATCTCAATCAGTAATATTCAAATATGTGAATATAACCCTAGAATTAACTAGAATTAGTTCAGTATATAAATCTGTACTTGATCTTAGCCAAAAGGCCGAGAAGCTATTAATTGAGTATATCTAAACATGGTTAGCAATCAACGAAAGGGGCATAACAAGGGTGAGTTTTATCATCAGAATGCAATGAATTCTTATAAAAGTGCACATCAGAATCACTACATTTAAAAAAAAAATCTTTTTCCCAAGAAGTTGGCCATAAAAGAAAATGCTAACATGTATATAACATGTTACATAAATGACTAAATGGCCAGGTACTAGTGGCTCACACCTGTAATCCTAACTACTCAGGAGGCAGAGATCAGGAGGTTTGAAGCCAGCTGGAGCAAATAGGTTGAGAGACCGTATGTCAAAAAAAATCTCTGCACAAAAAAAGGGCTGGTGGGGTGAATCAAGGTGTAGGCCCTGAGTTCAAACCCCAGTACTGCAAAAAAAAAAAAAAAAAAAAGACTAAATGTAGTAAGTAAAATCATTTCGGTCAGATGTAATCCTAGTTTTTCAAGCAGGTCTCATACACTTGAATAAGAATTTTTAAAATTTTGGATGAACGATCCTAGAGTATAAACTTTATTCTGAGAAAGCCTATCTTTAAAAAATGATGGCATTTACTATTTATGGACTAACAAAGTATTATTTTTAAGTACACTGGACATGAAGAATATCATCTATAAGCAATAAGGAAATAGCTTAAGAATTTAGTCTATTCAGTTTTTTTTGGGGGGGGGCTTTTTTTGCCCATACTGGGGATTTGAACTGTTTCCTCAAATAGTAGCTGAATAAATGTTGAATTAGATGATAAACTAGGCCAGGAAACTACATAGGGGGTTAAAAAAAACAAAAAACCGGGGTCCAGGTTGAATGGGGTCTCTGAGACGAGGAGATGAAGTGAAAGTAAATGAATGGAGCAAGATGAAACATGAAACTTACCCAATGACTCCCACCCCAAAAATATGTAATTTTTTTCTTTTCTATAAATACATTTGGAAGGAAGTTCACAACCCATTCACTCTAGTACCTGTTAATTTTTTCTAAACATTAAGGATGTTGCTACTGCTCTTACCTGCAGAACAAAATTGCCTAAACTAGCCATTGTCACTAATTAAAAATAAAGGCCATTCCTGGAACCAGAAAATGGGTTTTTAGGGAACCTCACTAGGAAAGAGGCAGGCAGCCAAAGTCAAGTTGAAACAAGTGATGGAGTGCCTCAAATGGTAGAGCACCTATCTAGCAAGCCCAAAGCCATAAATTCAACCCCATATTACCCCTATCCCCCCAACAAAGGATCAGGCATCTACAGTAGTCAGAATCATGCTAGTATAAATAAGGTACCTCAGCCAGAAACTGAGAGGAGTCAGGTAAGGGGATGAGGAAGCCCACAAAACTTCCATGTCTGGACCTTCACTAGACTCCTGGTCTGAGAAACAAGCAAAAAATGCCTGCCTGGATAGTCATTTATCATTCTAGCATGAGGTAGAGAGGTAGGGCAGAGCTAGGAAGTGAAGGGGCCTCACTGTCCCTCAAGAGTCCCTGGCCAGCGAGGGTTTGTCCATGCTCTCTGAACATGTTGGGGCTCCAAAGATCCTGGCAAGGAGACCTCGGTTGGAGCGAGCCTGGTCCTGGGCAGTAGCCAGGCGAGCCCTTTCACGACCTCCTGGCCGTGCGGCTTTCCGGGCCCTTAGCTCCTGCTCTGTAGGACGCTGGGTAAATGTCCAGGAGCCATCCGGACGGGCAGGATCGCCATCAGCAGTAAGGAAGCGTTGTCCCCGCTCTACACTTTGAAGATAGAAGTCAGTCTCACGCTTGGCCTGAGCAACCTCTGCTCTTAGGCGCTGACGGCGCACCTGGCGCTCAAAGGCAAGATGTTCGCTGAGGTGGGACCACGTAAAACGGTGCAAATACTGTGGGCAGAAACACACAAAAATAAGTGGCTGGGCGCTGATGTCTGAAACCTGTAATCCTTGCTATTTGGGAAGCTGAGATCAGGAGGGCTGTGGTTTGAAGCCAGCGCCGGCAAATAGTTCCTGAGACCCTATCTTGACAATACCTGGAGCAGTGGCACAAGTGGTAGAGCGCCTGCCTAACAAGCGTGAGACCCTGAGTTCAAACTCCAGTGCCAACACACACACACACACACACACACACACACACACAAAACCTCAGGATCTCAAGATAGGGCAGATCAAGAAAGAGAAATCAGGCTTAGAAGTGTGGCAGAACTGGCCTAAAGCCTCACCTTAAGGTTCCATAGGTCATAACGGAAGGGGCTACGCCTGCGGGCACCCATGGGTGTGTTGTGTAGACTGGCTGCCACGCGCTTGGCTATGCGCTTATCTCGGAACTCCACCCAGCCCTCAGTATAGTCTTTGCTGTACTTGGATCCCTTTTTTCCTCCTGAAGCCGCCGCTGCCTTCTTCTTCTTGCGTCTTACGAACTGGTCTGCGGGTCAAAGACAAAGTTGGTTAGGAGACCCACCGAGCACCCACACTGATGAACTTCCCATAGGCCATAATGTTCTCCAAGCCTGCTTGCCAGGGTCCCACCTCAGTCTTTGACCGAGAGGGTAAAAGGTGCATACTTTCCGCCATGCACCCTTTCTTTTTTCTCACTCAATCCTCTTCAAATGTCAACTCTTAATCAGGTCTTCCTGAACACTTACTTAAAACCTGTAATGGCCCCCAACATCAATTCCAATTAGTGCCTGTAAGAAAGCGGGAGGTGGAGGAAGGCTAATTACACTCTTTCTCTCTCCCTCACTCCCTCTCACTCTCTCTTGACGTGTCCCGCGATAACACAGGGATGTGTTCAGTTTTGCAGAAATGCCATTGAGACATTTTACATATGAGTACAGACAGGTCCGGAGAAGTGGGTGGAGCCAGAATCAGAACCAAATGCTAACTAACAATCCGAGAATTAAGGCACCAAGCACACCTGCTACTCGTCCTGCCAGCCTCCCTCTTTCCCCAGTCCTAGCCTCTTAAGAGACATGCGCACTACCGATTTACCAGCCTGAAAGAGAGCCAGCCTCCTCTACCTCAACACTGTGTAACCGAGGGGTCCGGACCTGAGTGCCTACCCACTCGCTTTGAGTGCCATCACCCTCCGTACACTGCCAGGGCCTGAGTACTTACCCTCAGCCTGAAAGAAAACGCGTCCAACCTCACCATAGGCACTGAGAAGGTTGCGTACGTGCAGGGGCCTGAATCGCGGTGGGATGTGGCCTAGGTACACAATACCCGGCACTACCCGCTTTTTGCTGCCGCAAGCCGCTTCTCCAGGTTCTTCCTGCTCCTCCTCCTCCTCCTCCTCCTCCTCTGGTTTCTGGTCTGTCCCTTCCAGCGGCTCTTGCTCCGCAGCTGTCTTCAATTCCTCTGCCTCCATGCTGGCTGATGCGCACAGCACGACAGCCGTAAAGCTATCAGTTTCGATTCACGCACTTTGTGTGCGACGTCCTACAGCGAGGAGGCGGGGCCGGGATGGTAATAGCAAATGAAATAAAAAGCTTGGGCAACGCGGTCGGGTCCAGGAAAAGGCAAAGTAGGTAAGGCAAATGTGCGTGTGGTCACAGGCGAGATTCAGATCATGCGGCTGGATGAAAGCTCCGGCTAGCACAGCAGACATTACTCCGGGGTTGAGAGGCAGAACTGGAAAAAAGCAGATTCCCAAGTGTGACATAGAGAACGCCTTTGTGTGGCTCAAAAAGACGGTTTGACGCAAGCTCTTCTGGGAATTTTGCAGGACAATTTTGTTTCTTTGTTCTAGCGATCAGAATAGAATTTTATTCAAGCATCCTGTGCGAATGCGGCTCATGACTCACCTTTAAAGTTTTCAAGTCAATTTATAAATTTGGGTGTGGAAGTTTTGAATGTTTTAAAAATAAAATATTTAAATGTAGCTTATTTTTGCAAATTTAATTGGATTTAAGTTTTGAAATTATAAGTTGTGCACTTTTAATATTTTAAATTTAACCTTGTGAATATTTAAAAATTTTAAATATGAATTAAAGGACTTGTCTCCCATTATGCATTGCGTTAATATGTTATCATATATACACATTTACATTACAAATACGTGTGATCAGTTACACGACTGGGGCTGTCTATCCCCAGGCAGCGCGCTTAGTTCTGCCGTTCCAAGTCCTGGCCTTATAGACTTCTGTTCAGACCACACGCTGCTTTTCCTTCCACGAGCGCAACGGAAGAACCGATGAGGCCTTGGCGATGCCTGCACTAAAGTCCTGGCCACTGGCCGGGCACAGGAGCTTGGCCTTATCCAGTTCTCCCCCGAGGACTCACCCACCAGCAGACTCCGCGCCTTTGGGGCGTCGCGGGTCTCTCCGCCCGCACCAGCCGCCCGGCAGACTGCAAAGGGCAGCGCGGGGAACTGTGCAGGGAAAAAAAACCTGTCTGCTTTCTGGAAGGTGTCCAGGATGAAGCTGAGGACGATCAATATAAATCTGCCTTAGCTACTACAGCCTGACAAAATGTCCCATCCTGCTCCAGCCACCGTGCAGTGTAGCCCAGAATACAAAAGAGGGGACAGATATATCTACAGTTATAGAGATGAGAATACTTGCTGGACTGGCCCGAGTATATTTCTGAAGTACCAAGGCGCTGCATTTTTTTTTTTCATGGAGTGTCTAGAGTTCTAATAGCTAGACTCCTTCAATTTTCACACGCCTACTTCATTAATTTTATTGACAACTTTCTGGGGACAGGGGTCCAGTTAGAGGAACAACGGTCTCCGCTTTTAATTCTTAATACTGATGTCTTCAAACACAGTAACAGTGAATGAAAACAAACCTTGGGGTTACTTCAAAGGATCGGGAGATAAAGAGAGGGACACATGTGAACAGATAATTCAAGAGTGTCAGGTGTGCCAGTGTTAAATGGTAGCACTCAGTACTATTTTCTCTATTTGTGTATGTTTGGAATTGTTATTAATAAAGTATTCACGTTAAGTACCAATGTAACAGGGGATCACCAAGTCTCCAAAAGAAAATTAAAAGGAAAATCTTGATGCAGGATGTCTTTCATTACCCACTCGCCTATGACGGCTTCTCAGATGGGTGAAAAGTCAATGTTCCACCAGCTTGAGGCAACCTTTCTTAGCTTCCTTTGTTCAATAAATGAGAGTAGTTGATTTTGGTCTCTTCTCCCCTACTCCTTGTATAAACTCAAATGACGTTGTTTTCATAGTACAAACTTCCTTAAAAGCCGAGAGTCCGAGGTCCACAGAATGTTTCAAAAGGCAATTCCTTCGAGCCGGAGTCGAACCAGCGACCTAAGGATGACCAGCAACACCTACAGTCCTCCGCTCTACCAACTGAGCTACCGAAGGATGCTAACTGAGATTTCCCAAGATATTCTAAGTACATAGTTGACGATTTTTAGTTTTGGCTATCTTTCAGCTATTTTTGAAGACAAATACAAGGAAGTCTTGTAAGGTATTAGTAATATTCTAAAATTGTTCTGGTTGGTGACAAGCCTATAATTAGCTCGTTTCCTTCAGCGTTTAAGATTTGTGCTTTTTAGTGTATTTCACATAGGTCTTTAAAAGTTTCCACCAATGTTTCTTGTACCGGTCACTTAGATAGGATCATCATCTTAATTGTACTTCTGCGGTCTTGTCCCCTTAGAGCCTTTCTCTACTGAAATTGGGTAATGATAAGGTTATCGTAAACCAGACAAATCGGGTTCAAACTCACGGTCTTGAAGTGGAGTTACAGCCCAGTTACTGCTTCTCTTTCAAAAATAAGGGAAATGGAGATGGACACAAATGCACTAGACTCAAACTTAGGAGGCGTTTTTCTTTGCGTGTGTGTGTTTAGGAATTGGGTGGCACTATTATATTGCACAATTAGTGTGCGTCAAGTACATGGAAAAATACTTCAAAAAAATTTTTTATGAGGAGTTGAAGGTGCGGCTCAAGTGGTAAAGCACTTGTCTAGCAAGTGCCAGGCTCTAAGTTTCAAAGCCCAGTACCACCAAAAAAAATTTTTAAATGTGAACATTTATTAGCATGCTGTCATGCTTAGCTAACAAGCACATGTATCGTTCAGCTTCGGAGCCTAAGACAGAAATGACCAGCAAACAGGAAGTCCTCTAGAAACTTTTTATGGAATTTATAAATTTTGAAAATCATGAATTATGAAATTTATGGAAAACCTGGTGAATTTATCTATAAGAGATAATCACTTATTAAAGTTGAAGTTCTCCATTACCATAGTCTTGGAAAAAATACTTTTCTTCAAAAGATCCTTCCTATGAGTCCTTCGAAAAATATCTTTATTTAGCTCCTTTCAATTATTCAGCTGAATTCCGTTTTTCGGAGAAACTTAAGAATACAGCCGATCTCGCTTGAATTTGGGAGGTCCGCACAAGCGCAACGGGGTCGCGTGTCAACAGCAGCCTCCCTCAGCTGTCACTAGGACATCGCGGCTGTTTTTAAAACCCTCGTGGCTGCTCCGGGAGATTCAAGTCCAAATGCCAGAGCCTGGAGGACACTCCAGCGCAGCTGCGGACGCTAGGAAGAGACTTCGCTCCACTCGCAGGACCCTCCCCAACTGTTCTGGCCGCCTCTCCAACAGCGACTTTGCTTCTGAAGACTTTGTTTTCTCAGTGACAGCTTCAGATGACCCTTAGGTGACCCCGCCGACAGCCAAGAGACAAGACTGGGACAGTTGCCGCTCCAGCATCACAGCGGTCCTCAATCAGGTCGTAAAGGAGCAACGCCCTCAAAACACCTAATGCGCATGCGTGACTGGTATCTCAGCAACGCTCCTTCCCGGGCCTTAGGTGCTGCTCCTGTGCTGTGAGTCCGTCCCTCATTCAAGCCTCATCCGGTAGTTTTGTTCCCTATTTGTGGCCTTTTATCATAGGCAGAGTGGGCGGCTGAGCTGGTTGCACAAATTAAAGGCAACTCCCCGGGCCGCCCACCCCTGGCACGCCCTGCGAGGTCTAGATGGCTGAAAAGTTCCAGAGAGCGACCGGAAGCAGAGACCGCGGGAGCCGAAGGGAAACTGCGGAAGTGCGGTGGCCGCGGGGAGGCGAAGGCTGTGAGAAGTTACAGCAGAGGTGCGAGGTGCTGCAGCCTCTGCCGCCGGAAGACTTCCAGAACGCAGCCGAGTGTTACTAGTTGTGGCTACCAACGAACTGTTAGCGCTTAAGAGCTGCGGGTCCCCGACACCCCGGCGCAGAACTGTAACATTAGGCGCTGGGCGGCTGGCACAGAGCTGTAACACCGAGCCTAGGGTCCCGACACCCGAGGCTCAGAGTTGCTGACACTAAGGAAGTTGCGCTTTGCCTTTTCACGGTTTCCATCTGAACGGAGAAAAAGAACCCACAGACAATCGGGCTGTGACACACCTGCTGGGGTCGCCTTACCCTCTCCAGCGCTGGGCCTCGGCCCTTCACCTTCGCCCCGGTCCCCCCCACCCGCACTCATTGCGGGGCCCCTTTTTATTTGTTACTAATGTCTGCATCATTTGTATATATCGCCTTTACGGGACGATACAAATTTTTCACCCCAGTTCTAGTCCTAGTCTTCGTTGTAAACACGAAGCTACCTAGCTAGGACACAAGCGGGCGGTGGATATGTACTCAGTTACAAAGAAGTTTGAAGTGTTTCCCTTGGACAGGTCCCAGTTACATTACTAAAATTACTCAGCTCCGGGCTGCCGCTTCTTCCGCTCGTTGTCACTGGCACTTCCCCTCCTCCCCCTGCCCCATTTTTGTTTGCTTGTTTTTTGTTTTGTTTGTGTAACAGAGTCTTGCTATGTAGTCCAGGATAATTGACCTGCAATTCGTGATCCTCCTGTCCCAGCCTCCCGAAGGCTGGGATTACAGTCGTGTACCACCATCACTGGTTCAGTGTTAAACTGTAATAGAGAACTTTTCAATTGTCTCCACTCCTAAGGGAAGACAGAAGAGGGCGTAGAGAGTGGATTCTGCCCCCGTTTTCATCCTTAACACTGACCTTTCCTAAACACTACAACAATAGGTGAAATGAGAGTACATCTTGAATAGGAGTAGAAAGATCGGGGGCGCGGCCGATGTATACTTGGGGCACATGATGCAAAATAGACTGAATTGATGGCTGTATCTGGGTGGCGGGTACGCTGAAGTTGTGCTTTAGGTTATAAAGATTGTTCAAAAAGTACTAAAATAACAGAGGACCTCAAAGCCTGTCTCATATCCTAATCTCCAATTTAAACAATGTGAGACCCTGCCCCCACACTGAGCTAAACTCGTTCGCGGGCTCTGGCTGTGGTTTGTTGGTCGGCTGTTCACTCTAATGGAGGAGGAGGCAAGAGAGAATAAAAACTGCATTTGATTATCACTAGGCAGAACAGGGTTGGGAAGTGGGAGCCAGCTGGGACTGGGGACTAGATGGGGGGCGGCGGGACGGAGAAGGGGAGGATGCTGAGAGGTATGACTTCCTTAGGTCTTTTTTCGGCGACCCAACTACCTTTCCTTGAATCAGCATGTCTCTGGTTTATTCTGGACATACTTTATACACATAAATTTAAAAGGCCTACCTTCCGTTAGAAAATTTGTGTTACAGAATATTTAGGTTTGTAGATCAAAACTCTCGTCCTTCGAGCCGGATTCGAACCAGCGACCTAAGGATAACCAGGGGATTCATCTACAGTCCTCCGCTCTACCAACTGAGCTACCGAAGGACACGTAAGCTGTTTTCGTTTATGAGGTCTAAATACTGAATAAATATTCTAATATATATATATATGTAAAATTCGTCCAGTTACATATCAAAGACATCAGGATATTACTACTCTTTCTCAAAAGCGCTGACTTGGCTTAATAAATTATATGGTTGCCATACATATAGTACATACAACTAGGAGGAAGAGGATCCCGGGTTGTGAACAAAGCAATGTCTGGTGCATTTTGGTACGCTTGACATTCTCTTTAAGTCAAATGGGAAATTGCATAGTTCGACATTTGATAAAACTTAAGTTTGAATTTTAAGATATTCCAGATCTTCATCCACCTCTGGAAATTGGAGAATTTAATATTTAATCCAATGTTAATGGAAACCACAACTCCCGACTCATTACTGAAAATCCCAGGCAAACTATCTGATTTAGTCAGTCGTGCCAAAGCACTGTCAGTGGATCTGAGCTGTGGATTTGGGCTAATTTTCTTTCATTCTAATTCCATGCCAAATTGGGTAAAATCTGTCCGGGGACAAGTGAGGAGAAAATCTAGGTGGTGATGAGAATCAGGGCTAGGCTGACCTTGAGCCAAGTTTTAAGATGAATAGCGGGTTTCAACACACACTTTAAATATCTGAGTTTTAAACTCTCTTGTCTGTGGAGGGAAGGGAAAGGGTTTCTTCCCACAGAGAGTTACCACTTTTTGTCAGCCCTGATAGTAATGAAAAAGCGAAAGAGAAGAGCAAGTAATAAGGGCCATCTAACAATCTTGGAAAGTCTTACTAGGGATGCCCTGTATAGCATAGGGCCAAAGAGTCACTTTCTTAAGATGTTTTGCCTTCTCCATTTCAACTTTATCATCTTGCTCCAAAGAGACTGTATAATAAACATTAAACCCAAATAGGAAGTCTCTTTTGGTGGAATTTCAGTAAAAGAAAGAGTTGGAGGTACAGATGTTGGGTGAGGGCCCTTCATACGGCTTTCTCATAAGCCGACAAGGCAATGCCTAGCAGACTCCCTCTTCACAACCAGCTTCGGTTGAACAGTACCTCGCATTCAGCCCCTGGAATACCACCTGGTATAATAGAAGAAAAAAAGCCGATTCCTTTTGTCTTTTTGCAAAGACTCTGCCTCTTTCTTAATTTTATTTCAAAAATATAACTGTACACTGCTGGAAATAAGGCCTACAGAAGCCAGAATGAAGAAAAATTAAATGAGGGAGAATGCCTCCTCGGGGCTGTGATAAAGCCCGGAGCTTAAGGACACTCGTAGATCTGTAGTGGCTCTGTTTCTGGGGCCAACTGCAGAAGTTTTAGGGATGGGAGAATTAATGGGAACTATTATGTAGGTCAAGGCCGAGCCTCATTGCTTGAGAAATTTAATTTTCCTTCGTGATGAATCCGCAGTTTCCTTCCAGCATGTGGTTTCCGTAGATAGGATCGCAGTATTAAATTCTTGCCCAAATCCCAAGACAATTGCTTCCGTAGAATCGGAGCCCTAGCCCGCTCGCACTCTGTGGTCATCTATGTCAGCACCCAGTAAGTAGAACAGTCGCCCTGGGGCTGTGAGATCTTCATTGAGCTGCAGTCCCATCCTTCCTGGTATTGGTCAATGGCAAATGTCAATCAAAGTGGCAGCGAGTCCAGAATTACTTCCAGATATCAAAAAGGGTGAATGCTGCAAACAAGCGAACCCGGACGGGGAATTAGCTCAAATGGTAGAGCGCTCGCTTAGCATGCGAGAGGTAGCGGGATCGATGCCCGCATTCTCCAGTTTTGTGTCCTTAAACTTTTGGCCTTTACTTCTTATCTTGCTGAAACGAAAGCAGCTAACTACACGAGCCCGTTCCTCAATAGAGATCGTCCGTCTCTCCTTCGGGAGCCTTGAACTCGAGGTTCTTTCGTGGACCGTGACAAACAGTACTACTGTGTGTTTTTCTCGCTTTCCGACAGCTCTGTAAACGGGACTGAGTTCTTGGAAATTTCCTTCCAGTTTTGCAGATCTGAAGTTTTGTTTCTGTCAAGTGAATTTGCACATCTACAAGTTCATTATTTTTGCGTTAATTTTAAGTCCCAAAATCTATTTCTCATATTTTCGACCTATTGAAAAACCACCTGAGGTTCTTACAACTGTAGCAAATGCACTCTCATTTTTTAATAAGCTGATAGACAGTCAAATATTAGGCAGATATGCTTGAGTTTGGCTTGGGGGAGGAGTTGTTTTTGCTTTTGTTTTGGTTTTCCATCACTCTCCCTATTCTAGATCATCTAGTTGCCTCTCTGGTGATGGTGATGGTCGGGGCTGCTACAGGAGCTGGGATGTAGCAGAATGCTGTCAAAAAATAGGGAGGGAATTGTGGAGAATCATTTTGTGCCTGGGTGAGAAGCCTAAATCCAAGATTATCTGATAAACTTGGCATACCAGGCCCAAACGTTATCTTTGAAATTTGACCTTTTTTTTTGGCCCCAAATTTGCTTCCAAAAAGCAAGCTTATCGGTAGTTGCCAGTTTAGTCTCCAGCCCTTACAGTATTAAGGAAGTTCTCTACTGGAATTCAAAAGTCCTGGGCTTCTGTATTAACTCTCCAGATGATTCCGTCCGATGCACACGAAGTCTGGAAATCATTTGCTTAAAATATAAAAGTTCTAAGGCCTGGCAAGGAAGATACAAGAAATTGCCAGGCACAAAATTCTATACAACTTTTCTATATTTGGTCTAATATCTTTGTCATTACTTTGATATAATTTCTTTCACTGAGGACTCTTCCATGGGTATTTGAGGTCACATTTTTGAGGGAATGATTAATATATTTTAGTGAGATTGGCACAAAATTAACAAACATGTTTTGCTGTTAACTGAGATCTTTTAAATTAATCCCCTCGTAGGAAAGAAATCCTGTCCATGTTTCTCTTGTGTATTCCTTCTTCCCAAAATTCTTGTTTCTCTTCTAGCAATGTTTAAAAAAAAACAAAACAAAACAACAACAACCAAAAAAAACCAAAAAACAAAAAACTTACAGCACATTAAAATCACCTGCGGAGCTTTTGTAATTACCAGCGCCTGAGTCTCAAATCCAAACTGACACAAGAATAGACATGTTGTAAAATCTCCCAGGTGATTCTGATATGCACCAAATCTTCTCAGTCCTGGTTGAAAAAGCCATTATGACATAATTATACACAGCAAAGCTAAGAGAGCCCCTGAATTTTATCCCTTCCCCCAGACGCTAAGAGGCAACTTTGGTCCAGAAGAACTCTCAATCCACAAGGGGGCGCGCGTGCCCCGCCAAGTACAGGCAGGTCCCAGAAATGACCACCACCACCACTAACCACCCCGCCTGTTCGGGATCCACTGTTGTGGGTGAAGAAAACTCACTACACTCCCCAGCCTAGTGGACCCGTCTCTGATTCGCTTCGTCAGAGCTGGGGCTTCTCTAAAGATTGAATTATGTGAAGTCGAAGTCTGATCACGGGTATTAAAATTTGTTTAAGAGAATAATTTTTAAGATTAGATTCATTGCATATCGAAAATAGTTTCAAATACATTCACGTTGTAGTTAACATGTAACTAGAATATACTTTCCTGAGAGGCGGCGTAATAAACGCAAAAAGAAAACCACGAAATCCTTCGAGCCGGACTCGAACCAGCGACCTAAGGATGCCTGTAAACTTTGTCCACTACAGTCCTCCGCTCTACCAACTGAGCTATCGAAGGACTTGCAAGGAACACCTTCCCTGCTGGGGTTGCCATCTCTGTGCAAAGCTGGGAACGGGTGAGAATTGTGTCAGTAATGGCCATCTTCTGTTTTGTTTTTATTGCCTTTTGTTGCTTTGTTTTGTGTTTTGTGTTGTGTTGTTTCGTGATCCAACACCTCTTCGGAACAGGAACCGAGTTCAGAGACTCGAGAACATAGGAGTGTCGCCGTTCACGAGTTTGCAAAGAAAAATAAAATAAGGGGACTCAAGGAACCAATTAAAAAAAAAAAACTTAGCTGTGGGCATCTTTTATTGTGATGAATTTAAATAACCAATTTTTACCTCCATTTATAAACAGAATTTCAAATGCCTTAATATGCAATTTCAGCGACTCAATGGGAGAAGAAAAAAGGAAAAGCAAGAAAAGCTTAATAAAACTCTTCAATACACATTAAAATATCCTTTAATTGACATTAGTCCCTGCAGATAAACCAGATCATAATATTCTTTTTTTTCTTTCATTAGCACATTAATTCTTAAGTCAGCAAACACTTGTCTATATGGAGCTAAAATAATATATTTTTAAATTCTCAGTCTTAACACAAGATAGAACGTAGTTAATTTCATAAAGCCTAAGATTCTTTCTAGTTTTCTGCTAACAGGCTACTTTGCCCTGTTAATGAAGTCCACCTGAGGTGACATCTGACATCAGAAATCTGTTTCATCCTTCAAATTCCATTAAAGATCTTTATGCTGGTCTGCAATGGACTCCCACCAAATGATTCCCCTTACGCAAGACCATTGAAAACAGCGTTCACCCCTCTATGGTACAAAGGTCTTTTTTTTTTTCTAAACAAGTTGTTAATTATTTCACTTGCATTAACCTCCCCAAATCATGAAACATCTGAACGCGACTTGTCTGGGTAAATTAAATATAACATTCTGTCTCCTCCCCAACCCCAACTGACTAAATGAGCTATCTTATTTTATAGATGTGTTTGGTACTGCTTACTGCGGCTAAATACACTTACAAAATGTTAAATGCATAATTGTCATACAAACGTAAAATAAGTATTTGTCAAGAGGCTTAATTCATTAATGAGAAAATTATTTTATTTCTTGTACTCAAATCCTAGCATTATTTACAGAAGCATAAAGCAAAGATGCTTTATCCTTTACCAGTTTTTTTCTCTCTCCCTTTCTCCCTATCTTTCCCTTTCCTTCCCCACCCCCACCCCCACCCCCACAACATGAGGACATAGCAGGAAGGCAGCTGCCCCAAACCAGAAAATAAAAATCCTCAACCTAGGCCAAATCAGCCAGTATTTTGATCTTCAACTTCCCAGACTCCAGACTATATGAAAATTAATTTCTGTTGCTTAAGCCACTCAGTCTTACAATCCTTTATTATGGTAACCCAAGCTGACTAATAAGACATTCCTTATACTCCTCTAATCAAGGACTCCTCTGCAGTTCAGCTGGGCACTCTACCTCTTGAGCCACTCCACCAGTTCTCATCTGCAGTTTAAAGAAAGTGTTACATCTGAAGACTCAGGTGAGTCAGTGCTCAGAGCCAAGCTCAAGGTTGCCCTTGGCCTTGGAGACATTGCCATGGGTCTTGAGTTCAGGAAAAAATTAAATTTTAATTATATTAAAAACTCTTAACTATTTTTATCAATATAGTCAAGGGACCTTAAGAACGGGCGGGGCAGGGGGGCAAAAGCAGTTCATTGCAAACAATTCATAAAATATTTTTTGCAAACCAAAAATCCAGTAAGTTCATTGACATTCGGACATGTGGCTTACTAAAATTGGCAATATTGTTCTCCAGAGAAGGACAGCCCTTTATATGTCTTAGACTACTCAAGAAACAAACATGAAGTAAGAGATTGCTGGGTAAGCAAAGGGAGTTGGGTCTTGCTGTGGGACACAGAGCATGTTAATGACTATGAAACATGGTCTGTAAATCTCTTATGATTATCTTATGAAAAACTATAGTAAGTAGAATATTCATATAAGTCAAATAAACTGCCTTTGTTCTTAGGTTTTACTGCAGAGACAGGTAATTTTTTAGCTATCCAATCTCATCATTATCATCTTTTTTTTTAACAAGTCACTCCAAGCATCTTTATTTCCTAACGCCAAAGACTTAGAATGTACCTGAGGATTGAACTTTTGTTATTATATCAGTCCATTTGCTCTTGCAAGCAGGGACTATATTACATTCATGTTTTCATTTTAAATATTCAACACAGAAAATGTGCTTCTTAAAAATGTTTTTATTTGAAAGACACTTGGCTTTTATAAAGGAGCCTTGGAAAGCAATCAAATCTTAGTGTACTCTAGGAAAGTTACTTCTGTTGTTAAATTATCCATTTTATGTTGATTTGTGATTCTCAGTTTTATTGTATACATATCAACAATACCTCCAAATTCTAGGGAGTCCATCCCCCTACTTTTAAACACTTGATTCCCTTTGCCCAATTATAGATGCCATTTATCTAAAGAGATATACATGGAATAGTTTTTGTCTTTGATGGAATAGTTTTTAAACTGGATATACCACTTGTATCAAGTGATATATTAATGATAATATTCAGGTTCTTGGGTAAAAAGGAACAAAAAGGAAGACTCGGTTGGGGAAGAGTGGAGAGTAGTGATTTGTCACTGTGCCTCCTGGGCACTCAGAGGTGGGCACTGGGCATTCCTTCAGTGCCAATCTGGGCTTCCTGGCAGATTCAGTGAAGTGACATAACTATTGTTCCCATCTAACCTCTGTTGCTTTGATTACACACTGATTTGCACTAGGTCACTTTGTTTCTTGGTAGAAAATTATGAAGTTGGCATTCGGACAATTTCAAGTTGTCCTTGACGCCCCTTCACACTTCCATTCAAATGTACTAGGAAATCCCATTGAGTCAGCCTTCAAGATAGACCTAGAAATCAGACAGCATTTCACCTTCTCCCCTGTTACAATTCAACGCCTTTTGTCACAACCAGTCTCTTATCTGGTCTCATTGTTTGCCCCTTAATATCTGTTCTAAACACGGGAGCCAGGAAGGTGCAAAAGTTGACAGTTGATGGGAACAGCAGCATACATCTCAGTGAGTCACAGAGAAAGCCCCGGGTAATGTCTGGGTTTTCGGAACTGGGCTCTTTGGAACTATTTTCAGAATCAAGTTGGCAACTGGGTCTGGATCCCTTTGAGACTTCTTGTTGGAGTCACTCTTGCAGTATGGAGAAACCCGGAATCTTAGATCCCTGAAACATTGTGTGGTCTATCAACACAAGTTGTTGTTGTGAATCGGGGAAAGAAAGACAATGTACATAAAGAGTGTAAAATGCATGCTAATAATTGCCTGTAGTATTCGCAGTCTTAGAGTTTCTTCTCAGCTAACAGCCAATCAGATATTTACAATCCTGTTTCTTAGCTTTCCAAAGGGAAAAAAATTACGTATTATTCTAATAAGTTAGGGACGGACAAAGTTCATAGGGGCCCGGCTAGCTCAGTCGGTAGAGCATGAGACTCTTAATCTCAGGGTCGTGGGTTCGAGCCCCACGTTGGGCGTAAGGTTTTTGTACTTTTATGTCAATCTATCCAATTTAATGATCTAAAAAACAAGATACCTCCCTGCTAACAAGCAACAACTGTATGTTCAGCCTATTGCTCTTTTATGGAATCTTGGAAACACTGTGAGTGGCTTCTATACTAACTGAGCTGCTCTGATCTGTTTTGCAGATTTTAATCTCAGCGCCCTCTAGCGGGTATGCACGTCTCCGACCTATGAGAAATTGTAAAACCAGTTTTGTTTTGTTTTTAATGATTTTATTAGTACATAATAGTTGTACAGGAGGACACATTGTGATATTTACATATTAGTTGGATTTACCCCCTCCATCATTCTCCCTCCCCGCTTCTTAGAACAATTTCAACAGGTTTCACTCGTCTATTTTCATATGTATATACAATCCATATCAACTATTCCCCCTGTCCGTGTCTCTACCCCCCTCCTACTGATATCTACCCCCAGAAAAGATTTATTTTTCCCTCCTGCTCTTCATTTCTTAAAAATTAAGGGTATTATTGGTAGTCCAAGGGGTTTCGCCTTGGTACTCAGGTCTGCATATAATGTGCTGTTATCAACTCAACCCCCTTCGTTACTCTTCCTCTATCACCACGCTTATCTAATGTTCAACAGCTTACTGTGCAGTGCATCGTATTATATTCAGATATCGATGGCTTCTGAAGGCCTGTGTAAGGCATGGGCTCTGAATATTGAGCAAGTTCTTCCGGTGATTCTTAAGCACAAATCCTAGGAAAAATGCAGGGAGAGTAGGATCCTTTACAAGCTAAGAAACATTTGTCTTGTCAAAAATCACTTCGGAGCTGATGGAAAAGTCAAAATTGAAAAGGTTCGTCACTACTTTATTTAAATGAGATTTCAAACCAAAACCGGAACCTAGGTACAGAGAGCACATTATCTGTACCTGTAGGTATAATAATTTAATTTTAGGGCACCTATAATTTACGTTATGCAAGAAATTTTAACTTTTAAAAATTGGTGGCGGAAGCCGGTGAGAG
Organism: Castor canadensis; assembly: GCF_047511655.1. Classification (NCBI taxonomy): domain Eukaryota; kingdom Metazoa; phylum Chordata; class Mammalia; order Rodentia; family Castoridae; genus Castor; species Castor canadensis. The sequence goes on from NC_133393.1 coordinate 29,573,836, forward strand.
AATGTTAAAATTAGGGCTCGTCCGGGATTTGAACCCGGGACCTCTCGCACCCTAAGCGAGAATCATACCCCTAGACCAACGAGCCACCCGCCATAAGTGTCCTTTAGCGATTTTAAATACAAAATGAATCTACGGCTATGCATACAATTACTGTTGTCACCGTTTTTTAAATTTAATTTTTTTTTTTTAGTTAAATTAGGCTCTCAGAACTCCCTTTGATGTCCCTTCAATATGGCTTCTCTAAGAATTGTATAAATACTCATTCCTCAAAGGGCGGTTGGCCCATCTCTCTGAAATCTGAAAGTCTCTGGAGGCCTAATAAGCTGCATTTCTGATCAGCTCTGAAACTGACCTACAGATGTGACCGTCCTGCTAAAACCCACGGGCGGCGTGACTTCATCTCGGCCTTTCTACGGAGAATAGTAAAATCCGTGGAAAGACACTGAACAAGATATACAGCTAAACTCGTACTTCAGAAACTGAATTAATTTGTCTTCAGAATACTTCGAGAGCAGTGTTTGGCTATAAACATTGATACCCTTTTTCCTTCTAATGAATTTAAATCTAACCCCTAAGGCTCCCTGCTGCTTTTGTGCTTCTCTAGGGCAAATGAGCCCTCTGACTTGCGGGAGGTGAGCTCCTAAACCTCCCTACGACGAATTCACTGGCGACAACTAGCTGGGAATATTTGGCAATGTGTCTTACAACAATTATCCTTGGGCGACTTGTTTCGTGTTGTCTCTGGAAATTTTACCCCGTTTTATTACTGGATTGGAATTTGGAGGAAAAAAAAGCTGGCCCGTACGGGGATCGAACCCGCGACCTTGGCGTTATTAGCACCACGCTCTAACCAACTGAGCTAACCGGCCCGCTGACAAGCAGACGCTTCCAAACTGATACTACAATTACTTCTCCTTTCTTTTACATAAGGAAAAGTGGCATATGCGCGTAATTTAATTAGCTTTCAACAGTCTGCCTTTCTTCCTTTCTTCAACATCTATCCCAATTTGTTCGTTCTTTGACACACGGAATTAACAGTATCCTCCTCCCCCTTTTCGCGTGCTTAAACTAAGATTATTTCTGCCTAAAGGCTAGCCATACAACACAAATGATTATTTATTAGTGTGTTCCGGACAATTTTCCAGGCTGCTCCATCCACTTCTGTCATTTCTGCATTGAGTTTATTTTGTATGTTTCGGAATCTATTTGTTTCCGATAAAGATAACTAAAAATCCCTTAAGGCAATCGTTCTCTTCCTAAATATACTGTTCTGTATACGGGAGCTAAAATAACACCACAGAAAAATAATGAAATGGAGGATACAACTTACAATATAGTCCCTGGTTGTATTGGACTGCCAAAAGTAACCTGGAGATGCCGGGGATCGAACCCGGGGCCTCATACATGCGAAGCATGCGCTCTACCACTGAGCTACATCCCCAGTACGTCTACGGCGTCTTTTGCTACTCTCCCCAATTCCTTGAAAGTGATTGTTTTTTTTTTTTGTTTTGTTTTGTTTTTGTTTTTGTTTTTCCCGAAATTAAAATTTGTTGGATGTTGAAGTTAAATTTCCTTTTATTTGTACAATACAGTATTGAAATGATTAGTGGAAAATTATTCACTGGCTTTCGAAGTGGAGAAAATTTCTAGCCATTGAATATCTCTCACTTAACTAAGCGTACTAATTGAGAACTAACTACCTGAAAGTCTGATCTGGAAAAAGGAGAGTGGAACTCTAAAAACGTCTTTCCTTTTTCCTTTTCTTCAAAAGCAGCTGAGCTCTCTGCTTCCTACTTCTCCAACCCACTTGGCCCACCTGGCCAGGTGTGGCCACCATTGCTAAAGTAATACCTTTCCCTTCCCGTCAATAAATTGTATTAAAAAAAAAAAAAAAAAAAAAACAGCTGAAACCAAGCACTTTTAAACTGAACAGCAATTTCTGTCCCTCATTTTACATTCAGGTGTCCAAAGTGTGTTCAGACTCCCTTACAAGCACCAGCAACAGATCATTTACTTTTGAAAATGTTTTCTTTGGATACAAACATAGAATAGTTGAGATATCTATAGCGGAAGCCTGGAGAAGGTGAGCATTCTGTTAGTTGTTGACTAGACAGAATTCTGTACATTATAATACATATCTATGCATGGTACATGTGGCATAGCATCTGCACATATATCGTGTTTATCAGATCCAATTCCAGGAGGCAAACACTTTGCACATTAGACAGTCATTAAGTGAAAATGGATTAAATTAACAGACTGTTTTTTTTCCATTCTTCACTATTCTCCTGATCGCTAACCCTGAATGGGCATTTGTCTCCATTAGCTTGGATATCTTCAAACACCTAGAACTCATCTACTGAAAATGGAATTCATCACTGGGAGATGATTCTCTGTGATGATTCTCTGTGGGTCCCGTATTTTCCTATGCCTTGCTATTGAGGAACTGACTTCTCTTTTTACTGGATTATCTTTTCAAGGATCCTTACATAGCAAACAGCCTTGGAAGACAGAGATGTTTCCAGAGCAATGGGCAAGCATGCTTACTTATTACATAAAAATTGGGATGCCCAATTTGGAGTTCTTCTCCTGCAACAAAACTCACTGAATGTGCAGGTGTTGCCTTCTGGGAATTGGAGCTGGAGAACCAGAGCAAAAATGCTGATTATTTAGCTGTTGCTGTCACATTTAATAATAAACAGTCCTTTGTAGAGTCTCATGAACTCTACCAACCTTCATGAAACTGTGGCAGCTAACTTGTCAGCTTACAAATTAGGTAAAAATCTCATACCTTTCACAGTTCTTAATACTCATTAATCTCCCGTCTGTCCTCTTCCCTATGTGTTCTTTATCTTGGTTAGTAATACAGCCATCCACCAAAATTCCAAAGGTTTTGTGGGCCTTCCCAGACTCCTGCCACAGCCTCCCAATGCCTGCACATGCAATCAATCACCAATCTACCTTTCAAATAAGTTCAAGAGAGAGGGATACAGGGAATTCTGTGAAAATCTTCTTTCCTTTTCTACACCCATCTTTCCACTCAAAGTCTCTTGCCATCTCTTGTGTGGACTATAGACATTGTCTTAAACATACTATTTTATTTTATTTTAGCCAAATAGTTGCTTTGTCTCTTCTTAGATAGCCCTGATTTCTAAGCTGAATAAAGCAGAATATTTTACCATCAGGAAACCTCCACTTATAACTCAACCATTGAAAGACTGAAGGCAAAGGTTTTTATGAAATTCAAGTCTCATCAGGTTTTTGCCCCAGGTCTAAAACTTTCAAACCAAACTGGATAAAATCAGAAATCTCTTGTAAGGGAAATAAAACCCTTGTTGAACTGGCTTTGCCTCTGATCATAAAACTTCCCACACCCCCTTTGCTTCTTTCATCTAACCTCAACTTAACCTGTGGCTTCCAGACCTATGCACTTTCTAGTTCTTCACACAATCCTTTGTGTAAATTCCCTTTAACTCTTTTCTTGCATGGGTGGAAGGTTTAGAAATCATGGAGTCAAACCCTGATGTTTTAACTGTTGGGATTTTTTCTACTGTTTCCTCAAATGGGAGAGCTTTTCTCCTTCACTAGTTGCTAACGCCTCCTCTCTCTGGTGAGGACAGAGCCCTCGGGCCTACCTTGAAGCACTGGCACATAATCAAAGCCCTTTAAATGTTTGAATACATCAAAGAAGTAATCTTTAAATGAGTGTCCTCTTTTCTAAAGTCTCTCTTTTCCTTATTTTGCCACACCTCACATCCACTAGATTAATTAGCCTTTGTATCACAGCTGGAGTGTGTGGACAGCATGATTTTAGCACTCCAGTCTAAGTGTCTAAAGACTGAACTGATTTATCTTTGTGCCCCCATCCCTTTGCCCAACACAGCTCCTGACACTTGCTTGGAGAGCAATGATTATTAAATGAAGCAAAGAGCACTCTTCGAGGTGCTATTTGTGGCTGGAGGTGTGGCTCAAGCAGTAGAGTACCTGTCCAGAGGTGATACTTGGGTGTTTCTCTCTTCATCTGTCTTGAAGTTATTGTTCCTTAAACAAGCCTGAGTAGCCAGAGTTGTGCCTGGGAGAATAACGTTCCAATACTCTAGTCTCCAATATTCTCCAATATACTCTCAAGTATTCATGAGATTAACTCTAGTCACCGTGGTCACTTAAAAGAGCAGATGCAGAAAAGCAATAATAAAATTATTAATACCTACACTTAAGGAGAGCTTTCAGTGTGCCAGGTACTATGTTAAGGAAGCACTTTTGGAGTCTAGGGATGTAGCTTAGTCCCTGAGTTCAATCCACAGCACACACAAAAGCAAAAACAAAAAACCAGTAAACATAGCATATACTTAGATGCTGGTAGAGTGACTCAAGTGGTAGAGTGCTCATGAATTAATTAAAAGCAGAAGCCTGGCATTCCTGCTGCCATTTTGCATATGTCTTCTTTACTCTGAGTGTCTCTGCTGTAACCACCTTTTGTTCCAGGAGTGACAGAACTAATCATATCTATTCGAAGGAAACTGCCCCCCCCAATTAAGGAACAGCAAAGCCGTGGAGGGACACAGCCACTGCAGGAACAGACCACCCACCAGACAAAAATGACAATGCTCTCTGCCTGATCAATCCTGAAATAATGAGCAAATCAACCACGCCTCTGACTACCTCTGCTCACCAGACCTCCCTCACCTGTGACCTGACTTTGGTAATTATGTACACTTTTCACCTGCCCCAATTCTCTATTTAAACCTAAAGTTCCTGTCTGTACCCCAAAGATGGGCTGAAGTGTTCTTTGCCTTCCCGACCACCCACAGTGGGTGTTGTATTAAATCTCTTCTCTGCTGCTCACCACTACTCTTCTTGGTTTTAGGCTGTATTGGGCTGGACCTGCCATGTGGAACCCTTTGGAGTTGAGCTTGTGGTCTAGTTACACTTTTGCAGGTTTTAACTTGGGGACTGGTGGAATTGGTAAAATCTCAAACAGTAGCTGAAATTTAACATTTCCTTCACATACCAATGTAAGACACAAACCACAGAAGAGAAGCTTTGTCACCAAGAAAACCCACACATTATTCTATCACCATATAGTTGTTACAAATATCTAATACTTTAGTCATAAGACAAGGCATGTCTAATATTTAATACATTAACAAAGCACACATACTATATAATTGTCATTTGATAACTGTTTTGTAGTGTGATTGGTTTCTTTGCACTCAAGGTTTTTGGGTTTTTTTTTTTAATGCTTTTAAAAATATGATTTTGAAGAGGGCTTCATTCTGAAGCCAGAAGGCTCCATGTCACTTAAAAAGTTTAAGAAACCCCGCAAATATCAACCACCTCCTAGGAAAACTCCCCGCAAGTATCAACCACCTCCTAGGAAAATTGGTGATATTCGCACTCCCATGGAACTCCACTAAGAGGACTTGGGGGAGAGGACGTCAGATCGTGTGGGGGCTGAGGACCTTCCAGGAGGAAAGTCGCGGTCCCAGCCTTCCCCGCCATCAAGACCCGAGGCTCAGACCTCCACTGTGCTGGAGGGGGTGGGAGTGGTCTGTCCAAGTGGGCGGGCATCTTGGTGCTCATCCGGCGCGTCCTCCGGCAACTCAGGAAGGGCGTTTGTAGATGCTTTTTTTTTTTTAACCAAGGGTGGAAGCCACTGGAGGGTTATGAGAGAGGGAGTGATTAATTTTGCAAGGATCAATAACCACAGTTGAGGAACGAATCTAGTGGGATAGGTCGGATACCTGAAAATCCCTCCGTCTTCAACTCCTCCAGGAATGATGCCTTAGATGGAAGGGTCATTGATTACTTAGAATTTTTTATTTTTGATTATTAAACACTCTGGGTCACTAAGGGTGATTCATATCAGACACTCAAATTCTCAAAGTAGTTATAAACCGGGATATTAATTTGTAAACTTACAGATAGGCCTGTAACAGTGAAATTGACCTATAAAGTGATAGAAGAGGTTTAAAGGCAGATTTGACTACTAATTTAATCTTCCCTAGACTCAGGAATATGTATTTTCATTTTTATTTGACACATAACTGTACATATTTATGGGGCAGTGGTACATTTTAGTACATGTATACAAGGTGTAATGATCAGATCAGGGTAACTGGTGTTTCTGTCACCTCAGACATTTGCCGTTTCTTTGTGTTAGGAAACATTCAAAGTCCTCTCTACTAACAATTTTAAAATAATTGTTTTTTTGTCAACCATAGTTACCTGTGCTATAGAACATTGGAAGTCACTCTTCCCATCTGACTCCCACTTTAGGAATTCTCTACAAAATTAACATCCTTGTGCAGAAACAACAGCACTTCAAAGTTTGTGTCACTGGAGATAAATTCAAATCCTTAATTCGGTAAGTATTTTACCCGTCATTTCATAACTGTCCTTTTGAACTGGAAATTACAATGGTTTAGCTTGTAGAATATACTGTTATTACTTGCATTTGATGGTATTCTAATGGTATCTTGAAAGTTTCTTATTTATTCATAAAACCATTTTTTTTTTAGAGGGGGAAGGGAAGATGGGTTACAGTTAAGGATTATGCTAGTGATCTTTAAGCTTTTAAAAAATGAGACTTCTAGGCCCTGGAGTTACAGACCTGGGTTTTATTCTGGATTCTGCCAACTGTGATTTCAGGGCAAGGTGCTTATTAATCTGTTTGCCTGTGTTTCACTAAAGTTAAATGAGGATAGTAATATCCCACTCCTAGGGCTACAGAAATAAAGTTGTACATGAAATCATAATCATTTGTATGCATGCAAAATGTTTGGCAAACAATAAGCATTTAAGAATGTCATCAAAAACATACAAGTTATAATAACACTAAATATTATAAGTTCTCTAGGAAATACTAACAAAAGACATTTATGGAGAAAATTATAAAACTTTATTAAAAGACATTTCAAAGGCCTAAATAAATGCAGAGCTATACCATGTTCATGGACTGGAAGACCCAACCTTATAAAGCTAACATGCTCACAAAATTAACCTATAATTTCAAAACAAATCCAATAAAAATTCCAACATGCCTTATTTGATTTAGAACTTGCCAGTATAATTCTATAAATTGCATGGATGAGCAAATGTCTAAAATTGCCAAGACACTCCTAAGGAAGAAAAATTTGGTAGTGACACTGGAGATGTGATTGGTTAACATCATGATAAAATGTAGAGACATCTTTGTTTTTCATTAAGACCTTTATTATTTATTTATTTACTGGCACTACTGGGGTTTGAACTCAGGGCTCCATACCTGTAGGGTAGGCAGTCTACCACTTGAGCCACAACCCAGCCCTTATTGAGACCTTTGGAGCAATTGTAATAATTAGGATTGTATAGTAGTGCCACAAGGCTAGACAAATTGAGCAATGAGTCAGATAGAAAAAGTCATTAACAACCACAATTACAAAGTGGACTTACAAAAGAGTCAGTGTTACAGATCAGTGAGAAGAACGATGAACTCTTCAGTAAATGGTTCTGTGGCCACTGCTTATACACAAGGGAAAATTCTTATGGTGAATGTCTACCTCATAATTTTCACAAAAATCAATTCAGGGCAGCTAAAAGACAAGTGTGAAAAGCAAAACTATATCTTTTACAAGATAGTAAAGAACATCTTTAGACTTTGGGTAGGAAATGATGCCCCTCCCCACAAGTCAACTTTTCACTAGCTTTGTAAGATAATTTTCAAGAACAGTTACTTCCAGTAGGACATGGGCAACAACTTACAACATTTTACAACTTCCAAACTCCCCTTTCCAAAAAGTCACTGTAAAGGGGAACAAAGTCTTTTATGGTTGCTTCAAACAGGAAAAGTTTACAGAAGGGATGGACATGTCACATGAGGCACACAAAAGCTTCTCAAAGGCCAGTGATGATATGGAAGAAATAAACTAAAAACTGCAGGATTCTCAACAGGATGATTCACAAACTAAAAGCAGGCATCTTAGCTCTTTTGAGCGACACCAACGTGATGTCACCACTAGAAAGCCTGAGTATCATTACCTGACACGTTTGATTTCAGGAATGCCAAGGCCACATCAAGACTATTGGCTTAACACAGTCACATCTATGCTGATGGTATCAGGGAAGACATGAAGTTTTGCTTCCCCACACGTAAGGCTTCTGTGCCAAAGTGGCTAACATGTGACGTCAGAGTCTTTCCTGGGAACCAAGAACAATCTTCAAAAACCAGCAATTCAAAAGCTTTTCAATTCAGCTTCTGAGACTCTGTTAGTGGCATTTTCCCTTTCCACAAAAGACAACAACAAAGTGTCCTGTATACTAACAACATAAAAACTAACAACTTTAAAAAAAAAAAAGAATCGAAACTCTACATCTTTATAAAACTTGATTTAAAAAAAAAAACAACATATTTCAAATAGCAGAGTCACTAAGAGTACACAGCTATCAAATATGTACACTTCACTTGGCATCCCCAGGACCTTCCGCTTTCTGTGATTGGACTGTGGAGGCACCTCGGCTCTTTGCAGGGTTGTTCACATCCTTGCCAGCATCTGCTTTGCCCTTTCTCCCTTTGGGCAGCTTCTCTCCCTTCTTTGTAGGGGTCTTTTTAGGCCTGGGCTCTGGTTTTGTTGGGGCAGGCTTAGCAGACAACCGTGCTGATCTTCTCTGTGGCTCATCCTTCACCTTGGCTTTATCACCTTTAGCATCTCCCTTTGCCTTTCTTTTGGGCATGGTGATAGCAGTGCTTGGTCAGTGGCTTGCCAGTCAACCAGATGCTTCAGTCTTTCTCACACAGCTCCTGGAAAGAGTTCTTTAAGAAGACACAAAAAATGTAAATCATAAGGGGAAGGAAGGGCAAATTCAGCATTAAAAATCAAATTGAACTGAAGTTAGTAACTTACATATATCAAAAAGATGGTATATAGAAAGTAATGCAATAATTACCAGCTGAGCAAAGATGTTTGTAATACATATAACTGACAAAAAAATAGAATCCCAATATATAAAGAAGTCTTACAGATCCATGAGAAAGGAACAAAATGGAAACTTAAAATCTATGGGGAAAAGTGATAACAGCTACTTCTTAGAAGAAGCATGAGTGGTGACTAAGCCCACAAAAACATGTAACATGATAAATGCACATTGAAACCACAGCATATAACATTTCATACTCATCAAATTGATAAAAATTAATGTATGACAATATCAGGGGGCTCAGCAGATGTGGAGCAATCAGAACATATATATACTGCTGGGGACTGTGTGTGTACAAATTAGTGTATTTGCTTTGGAAAACAATGAGGCATTATGTAAAGCAAGATAAATTCTCCTGAACTATTTGCCTGGACTGGCTTTAAACTGCTATCCTGATCTCTGCCTCTTGAGTAGCTATGATTACAGGTGTGAGCCAATGGCTCCCTGTCCAATACTGTACTTTAAAAAAAAATTGGAAACCACTCAAATGTCCTTCAAGAGAATGAATAAATACATTTTGCTAATATCTACACAAGGGAATGCCATTCAGCAGCAGAAATATATTACAGCTACATGCAAAAACATGGACAAATACAAACATAATGATGAGCAAAAACAGCAAGTTGCAGAAGAATAGGTACAATATAATCCATTTATATGTGTAAAAATATGACAAGGGTAGGCTATAAGCAATTAGTAAAACCAAAATGAAGCTAAGGACAAATATAAAATTAGGAACAGTGATCAATTTTTAGAGTTGGGAAAGGGTCACAGTTGGAAAGAGAGAGCATGGAAATTAGTCCAGGATGTTGTGAGTTGGTGTTCTCTTATTTGCAAAGAGGTGGGGAGGCAATCACTGGAATAGTCACCATATAGTACATAAAAAAACTTTATGTTTACTCAAGAATAAATAGAAGTTCTAAAAACGGTGAATAGTCCAAGGCATAGATTCAGAAACACACAAGTAGGAATAGGAAGTGATTTATTTGGAGTTTGGGTAATTAGGACCTGAGCCTGCGGCTCATGGGATGGGTAGGGTATCATGTGAAATTTTTAAAGCTTTTGGCCAAGATTAGCTAGTCACTCCTTCTGCCCTACTATTGAAAGCATTCCCTGTGAAACTCTGTAACTCTGTGAGCTGCCCCTACTCTATGATTTTATAAAGTAAAAGATCATTATCTCCATTGAAATTGCTCCAGACTTTTTTGGGGGGACCTTACCACCTAAATGCACTGGACAACCATGATATATATAAGCAAACTTTTTTTTTTCCAATACTGGAATTCAAACTCAGGACTTTACACTTACAATGGAGGGACTCTATCAACTTGACCACACCTCTAGTCCATACAAGCAAACTTAGTCTTGATTTGTAGTTCATGAAGCTAACAAAGTGATCACCCAATTGTCTAAAATTTCTGGAGATTTTGCAGAAATAATGCAAAGATGAGTGGTATTACAACGGAAGAGTGAAGAACCAAAGTGGAAATATGCTTTAAATCAGCAATTATTTGCCTTGATAACCTGAAAAGTCCTGTGGGAACAGGAACTGAAACTGAGAAAAGAAATGGTGCTCACTGACAGCTCTTCATTGAAAAGCTACTATGAAACTGGCTGGATACTTCTCCCAGTTTGCTCTCCTCTTGCATTCTTTTCAGGGAGACTAAATTACAGAGGATCAATAGGCATGGTGTCACTGACTTCCTCACTACCACTGAGATGCACTGCAATTCTACTGAGCCAGGTAAACCTGTCCTGCTCTCTTCTGAAAACATTGTTCAGTAGATAGTGCATGAATTTATGCCTTCTCTCCCTAATTCACCAACAGATTTTTTAAGAATGCAAATGTGGACATAATAAGTAAAGAATACTTTTTTTGTGGGACTGGGGTTTGAATTCAGGGCTTCACACTTGCAAAGCAGGGGCTCTACCACTTGAGCCACATATTCAGTCAATTTTTACTCTGGTTACCGTTGGAGGATGGGTCCTGCAAATTTTTTTGCCTGGGCTGGTCTCAAACCATGATCTTCCCCATCTCAGTCTCCCAAGTAGCTAAGATTACAGGTATGAGCCACTAGCACCTAGCTAAGAAAGTGAATTTATAAAGAAAATAATTGAAAAGGATACTAGAGATCGTACAGGTAAATTCTGGTGTGACCATAAAGGAATGGGTATAAAAAATATATATATTTTACAGCATGAAAATCTTTTGGGTCCAGCTGGGCACCAGTGGCTCATGCCTGTAATCCTAGCTACTCAGGAATCAGAGATCAGGAGGATCTCGGATTGAAACCAGCCTAGGCAAATAGTTTGTGAGACCCTATCTCAAAAAAACCCATCACAAAAAAAGGGCTGAATTCAAGTCCCAGTACAGCAAAAAGAAATTACTTTCATTGTTATCACTCCAGCAAGGGCAAGAAATCAAGACAAGCTACTGAAGTCATTTTCCCAAGATGTGGCAGCAATTATTAAACTTTTAAGAATGAAACAATTCCTCTTTTTTTTTTTTCTTTTGGGTTTTTTGTTTTGTTTTGGTGAGTTTGAACTCAAGATTTTGCTCATGGTAGGCAGGAGTGCTGCCATTCGAGCCATGCCCAGAGCCCTCTTTTATTAAAATAACTCTCCAAAGGGCAAAGTTGTATTAACAGAGAAAAGAATATGCTAATGAAAATTTTAAATCACTTATTTTCACATTGCACAGAACTGGACTTTTCTTGTGCAACCCACATTAACTCCTCATTTAACCATATTTCTTTTCTTTCTTTCTTTCCTTTTTGTTTTGTTTTGTTGTTGTTATTCTTGTTGCACTAGAGATGGAACCCAAGGCCTTGTACATGCTAGGCAAGTCTCTATCACTGAGCTACACTTGGTGTACACCTGATTGCTAAATGCATAATATGGAAAGGTATCTCTCCCCTCAGCAGCAGGTAAAGGGAACATCTATCCATCTTTGGATCCATTGTATAGCTATGAAGACTTGCAGTTTTCCATTAGAAAAAGACCTGCAAAGTTTAAATTAACTGACAAAAATAGCTTTTGCAAAACGAAAACAAAAAACAGTAAAATTAATAGTATTTTTCTTCAACAAAAATAAGCAAATAAGATGAAGAAACGAGAGTGCACTAAAATCTTCTGTGAGAATCATTTCAGGGAACTGTATCTGTAATGTTATGTATGATACTGATTTCTGTCCTCTGAAATGCAGAGGTGTTGTAGGCTGAATTGTACCCCCACCCTAATTCATTAAAGTCTTTACCCCAAGTATCTCAGACTGATTTGCTATATTTGGACATAATGTCTTTAAAGAGGCAATGAAAGTAGTAAAATGAATCATATGTGTGTGCCTCATCTAACATGACTGGTTCTTAGAAGAGGAGAGATGAGGACACAGACACATAGATAGAGGGATGGTTTTGTGAGGACATAGTGAGAAGGTGGCCATCTATAAAACATGAGAAATCTGAGAAGAAACCAAACCTATCGACACCTTAATTAGGACTTCTAACCTGCAGAACTGTAAGAAAATAAATTTCTATTATTTAAGCCATACACTTTGTGCTGTTTTGCTATGGCAGTCCTAGCAGACTAATATAAGGAATACTATAAATGCCTAGTGATCAGGACATATCTTGGAATAGATTTATTTTGAGGTCTTGCCCAGTTCTTAAAGTCCTTTTTTTGTTTCTTCCCATGTCTTTTTTCTTTCACAGAAATCTGTCTCAGGTGTCCATGAACTAAATTTCACCTTATCCAACACTCACTCTCACCCTATCCCCAGGGAACACATGCAAGGCACATTTTTGCTCCCTTGATAGTTATGAACTGAGTTTCTAGGAGGCAGTTACACTTTGTGTTCCAGCCTAAATCCCATTCCAAAAATGAGAAAGAAACCCTGTTCCTTCCTGTCTCTTCCTTAAGACAGTACTTTGGGATTACAGGGAAGACCTGAAAGGTTACTAACACCATACTTAGGAAACAGAGAATAAAGGATATAATAAAATTAAAATAAACGATTCATATGTAAGATGCAGTGTGCTCCAAGAGCAGGTGGTCACATGGAGTTAGTCACTTTCTAGGGCTTATTGTTCTCCATCTTCCAAAGTATTATAAACAATGGATAAAATTCCATTTGGAGTTACCCGAGAGAGAATGGGAAAGGCAGGAGTAGGAAAGAAAGGCTGAGAAGGGCAGGTGTCTAAAAGGGCGGGGCTGCTGCTGCAGCTTGCAAAAATGTATCTAGTTTGAAGAGGAGTGAGCCAGAGGCTTCCAAACAAACTGTCACCCATCTGCAATGGCTGGCTCAAGCCACATTTAATTTCCCAGCTAAAGTACTCCTGCCCACTGGGACCTCTGCTTCCTTTCAGAGCACGGCATTAACTTGCTTGTATTTCTGGGTGTCACAAGGGAATTTTAAATGAAAGTGCGTCAAACAAATTGCTAATAAGCATATTCCCAAGCTTATCATCTTGAGGCCAGGATATGATCTTGGTAAGACAACCAATATAAAGATAAAATCATGAGTTTTTCAGAGAAGGTATGAAAATGAAGAAGTAATAGAGTGGGCAAAGGTAAGGCCTATCTAAGAAGCCTGTTTAAAATAAAATAATATGGAAGAAACCGCTCAGTAGACAGAATTGCCCTTTCTTTTCTTATGGTCATAAATGTCACAGTCTTATCAGTCACCTGAGGAGGACCTCAGCAATGTGATGTGTGATGTTAGCTTTGGCTAACCTTTAGAAAAAGTAATAACACAATCTAAGAAGGAAATCCCCAAAATCAATACCAGATGCAGTCAGGTGACACAAAGCGTCTTTCCCACAAAAGCGTCTGATCGATCCAATTAACATGGAAGCCAGCCATGGCTGAGGTCTGAGGCCAAACACCACGACACAAGTCCTCAATTTTGAACGGTTGCTGCCAGTGACTCTCAAGTTGCAAGTTAAGCCACAGAATGCACACTTGTTCTGTTTCTTAACTTGGGGATCTAGTTTTTGGGGTGTTTGTTCTTTTTGACAGCGAGAGCAGAAAGTCAAAGTGAAGGAAGAAGCAGCCCTTCCACCGGTGTCTGCTGGGTGGGGACTTCTCGGGGTTGTGCCCTGTAAGCTGCCAAAGGAGGGAGAAACAGGCCAGGCCAGCCAGATTCACCAGCCATTTCTTCCATGCCACAAGCTCTGCAGTCTCGATCCCTTCAAATTCCTTCCTCTCCTTTTGTCTGCCTTATAAAGGCCAAGGGGACTTCTCACCCCTCGAGCCTGCGACCTCTGTGACCGATCCCCTTCCCCATGGATTCGCACTCGGAACTCAAGAGATGCTGAGATTTTGCAGAGAGGAAGACGAGGCTGGGTGTCCGGGACAGAAGGATCCCAGGTAGATGGAAGGGGGAGACCCTGCCCCATCCCCACTCCCAATTTTCTGGAGGAGCACAAGGCCCGCGAGGCACCTACCTGGGTCTCTTGGCCTGCGAGGGGCGCGGGGTCCCAGCGCGGCCTGTGCCACGCAGGTGCTCAGCCTGGACGCGGTTGGCGCGGACACGGCAGCGAAGGCCAGTGGGGCCCGAAGCCGTGGAGAACAGGAAGGCGAGGGAAGGCGAGGATGCGCTTCCGGGGCTGCAGGCTGCAGCGCCCCGTGAGCGAGCGGCGAGCCGGGGAGAACCGGACTCCCCTTGCCAAACGTCTTAGTCGTCCCCCGAGGTCGCGCGCATCTGGACACACCCAGAGCAGCGCCGCCTTGGCACTGCGGCCTTGAGCTGGCAAGACGGAAAAATGAGGGGGAACATATCGGTGGAAGGGTGGAAATTATTTTAGCTGTTTAGTTAGTTCGGTAGGAAAATCAAAGCGCTTCAAAAGAAGCACGTTGTTTCCGCCCGGTTTCGAACCGGGGACCTTTCGCGTGTGAGGCGAACGTGATAACCACTACACTACGGAAACCCGCTGACAAACACCCTTTCTATAACTTACTTCTCCAAACTAACCACGTCTTCTTCCTCTTCTTTGCACCAGTAAATATGCAAATAATGTACGCAAGCGTCTGCGTATCAATTCTTATGCCCGAGAAACCAATGAAAAACACAAAATATGCTGCTCTAGCTTTCGGGCCTGAAACCAAATTCATAATAACTTACAATCGCTGTAAGGGAGAGTAATTGATTACTTCAAACGCCGTTCTTCAGCCAAAATGGATGGGCGAGACCGGACGCGACTTGGGAACCACGCGAGTGTCTCTAGCTATGCGTTGATTCGCGCCACAGCATGATCGCAATCGGAATTTGCTCCACAAAGAAGTGACGGTCCCACCTGTGATCAAAAGCGTGATCTGTGAGACTTCCATGCAAACCGGACCTGTATGAATCTTCTTATTCTATTGAACTCTCATTGTAAGGAAAATAAATCTTTTCTGTCATAGTATATGTCGCCCTCTTAGATTGCTTTAAGTTTCTTATGTCGCCATCTTAGATAGCTTGTAATGTTTAAAAGTTCCTGTTTCTTCTGCTGGATTCTTTTTTTTTTTTTTTTTCGATGCACCGTTCCCGGAGGTACTGCAATACCAGGTCGATGCGTGGAGTGGAAGGAGCAAGCTCCTATTCCATCTCCTAGTCCCAAAAATCCATTTAATATATTGTCCTCGGATAAAGGACGTATCAGATATTAAAATGGTAGGAACAGATACTACACTCGATCTTAGCCAAAAGGCCGAGAAGCGATCTGATGGATTCTTGTACAGCTCCCTTGCCAGGAAAATTGCCCGCCAAACTGTGTGCCTTAACCCAGCCCCTAAACCTTTAGCCAATCGGGAGAGATCGTAAACCTTTGACCTGGACCAATCCAGGACAGGGGCAGGGACAACTGCGTTAGGGATATAAGGCGGAGCCACTGACAGCCACGTGTGCTTGTGTGTCCGCTCGCCCTGAGGGAATACGTGTGTGCACCCTTTTCATCAAAAGAAATGCCCTGTCAAGATTTCCTCTGTCTCTCGTATGTCTATTTTCGGCACCGGAGGGTCTTTAAATCCAACAATTTGGGAGCTCTTCCGGGATACTGCATTCCATCCGGGATGGGGACCTCGGCCCTTCCCCGGGTAGATGCGTCCTGCTGCCCAGTTGCAGCAGCCGGGAGGTTTGGTTGGCGACGACAAGTTTCCGGACCTGAGAATGAGCCGAGACTCCAGAATTTCTTAACAACGCGGGTAAAAGAGCTCTGAAGACAGGGACCGCGGCAACAACGTAAGTTTGTGCACAAATCAAGACAAGAAACATCATAGGGGGTGGTTGGGGGGGCCAAGTAATGTCTTGGTGGTCGGGGTATTGGAGGCTGTGTGATGTGTGAATGAGACGTGTCACGGCTTAAGGCGGAATTAGATTCTTGAATCTAATTCGAGTCAGGGGTTTATACTGACTCGCCAAATGCCAAGAGGCGCCTCAAGCTCCCTCCAGGGACGCTGCCAAGACGGACAAAGCAAAAGGAAATCAGTGCAAGAAACCTCCAAGGCAAGGGTAGAGGGGGGATTGAGCTCTTGATAAGAGCACAGCAGACCAAAAAAGGAAAATGGGAAATAAAGGCAGCAAAGAGGGAGACGAACAAACGAAAGTTCAGGACAAAATTCTCTCCAGGAGCCCCTTAGGAAAAATGTTAAAATACTGGAATGATAACCCCCGTACTGACGGGAAAAAGAAACAACAAATGGTCGAGAACTGTTGTTTTATCTGGACCCAAGGACCGATCTTAAATCCTTTGGTCTTCTGGCCAAAATTTGGTTCTGATGAGGACTGGATCTGCCAACTATTAATTGAACATGTAAATGACAACGGCCCAGTCACCCAAAAGGAGGTAGATTATGCCCTTTATTGAAGGCAGGGTCTCGTGGTCCTGTTTCCACTTAAGTTAATGGAGAAAAAAAAAAAAAAAAAGGAGGAGAAAACGAAAATTCCCTCCAACTGGAATTTACTGTACTCCCTTCCCCTTATAACAGTGCTGCTCCACCAGCTCAGGTGCCCAGAACCCGTTCCTGCGCCACTCCCCCAAGGCTCACTCGCCCCCCCCCCCCCCCCCCCCCCCCCGCATTCCCCTACCAGCCCTTGGGTCCCTGCCACTCCTCCACTCCCTGCCCGAAATTCCTCCCTTTCCAAAGGGAGATAGACCAAGGCAGTCAGGACATGGAGAATCTATCCTTTCCTCAGCTTGCAGAAGAAAAACCCCACTCTCTCTTTCCTCTCAGGAAGGTTCCCTTTGGAGGGGGTGGAATTGGATTTGTGAATGTTCCTTTTACCAGCTCTGAGGTCCAAAATTTTAAAAAGGACTTGCCGTCCCTTTTTGAGGATCCCCCTTTGGGTGTCTCAGAACTGGTCCATCAGTTTCTGGGACCACAGATAGAAACCTGGGCTGAGTTGATATCCATTTTGGGAATTCTCTTCTAGGGGGAGGAAAGAGCCATGATCCGTAGAGCAGCAATGGCTATCTGGGAACATGAACACTCTAAGGGACAAAATGTCCCAGCAGCTAATGTTAAATTTCCCAATCAGTATTCTAATGGGATAACAACACTGCAGGACATAGAGAAAACATGAGGGACTTGAGAGATTAAATAGAGGAATCTGGAAATCAGTACCAAGGTCTCAAAATAGCTTTGTCCAGCAAGGGAAGGAGGAGGGGCAGGCTGAATTCCTAAACAGGCTAAAGGTTCAGATGAGGAAATATTTTGGACTAGATTTAGAAGATCCTTTGGGACAGGAAATGCTAAAACTTCACTTTGTTACAAATAGCTGGCCAGATATAGCCAAGAAGTTACAAAAACTAAAGAATTGGAAAGATAGATCAATAAAGGATTTATTAAGGGTGGCACAAAAGATATATGTAAGAAGAGATGAAGAAAAACAGAACAAAAAACAAAGATTATACTATCCACTATTGAGCAGGTTTAATAAGGGAAGGCAGAATCAGCACCCTGCTGGACCTCATCTGACCGGCCCTCCTGCCTTGGGATTTAAGAAACTAGAAAATCACAGAATAGAACCAAAAAGAGGGGAAAATAAATGTTTTAAATGTGGCAAACTTAGACACTTTAAAACAGAATATCCAGAATGGGAAAAGCAGCATAGGGAGGCTATCCTCTTGATGACTTTTGTAGAAGAATAGGGGGGGGGGTCAGGAGCTCTTTTACATTGAAGAATCCCACCCAGAGCCCTAGATAATTTTAGAGGTGGGGCCACATGAAATTACCACCTTCCTAATTGACTCAGGAGCCTCTAAGTCTTCCCTCTGCCTTCTGCCCAGGGGCTTAATCTGTTCCCCTGAAAGATTATTAGTCTGAAGTAAAAAGGAAAAGCTTTTTGGCTCAAATATTACAAGAAACATGTTTATTTCCAAAACAGAACTACTAAGATACAATTTCTCCTAGTCCCTGAAGCAGGTACCAATCTATTTGGGAGAGACCTAATAACCAGATTAGGAACTGGCTTACCTGTAAAAAGGGATAAGCGAAGAAATTCCTAAATTTGCTTACCCCATGGGCCAAGAAACAGATTAAGCCAGTGGTCTGGGCTAGGGAAGGGAATAGGGGTGGCCTCCATGTTTCTCCCATCCAAATTCAACTAAAAAATAACAGTAAATTGTTAGGAGGAAACAACACCCCAACCCCCTGCAAGGGAGCATAGGTCTAAAACTAGTAATAGAGAGGCTAATACAAGATGGGCTCCTTGAGCCTTGCATGTTGCTTTCAATACCCCAATCCTCCTGGCCAAGAAGATAGATGGATCCTACCAACTAGTTCAAGACCTCAGAGCCATCAACCAAATAGTCCAGACTAAACCCCCAGTGATCCCAAACCTTTATATCCTCCTCAGCAAAATCCCATATGATCACTAATGGTCTAGTGTGATAGACCTAAAGGATGCATTTTGGGCCTGTCCATTGGATACAACTAGCTGGGACATATTTGTCTTTGAATGGGAAGACCCTTACTCAGGGCACAAACAGCAATATAGATGGACTGTTTCCTCAGATTCACTGACTCCCCCATCTTTTTAGCCAAATTTTAGAACAAGTTTTAGAGAAATTCAAATTAGGTCCCCATATGTGCCTTCTCTAATATGTGGATGATTTACTTCTATCAGGGAAGAATCGGGGAGTTATTAATACAACCATTAGTTGCATAAATTTCCTAGGAAATTTTCAAATTTCAAAGAAAAGTTAAAATTAGAGGAGACAGAAGTGAAGTTTCTAGGACATCTGATTAGTAAAGGCTGAAGGAGGATTGGTCTGGAAAGGATCACTAGTCTCCCTCTTCCAGGGACTAAACAAGAACTACAAAAATTCCCTGCTTAATGGGATACTGCTGGTTATGGGTAGATTCATATGACCTTAAAATTAAACCCCTGTATCAACCAGGAACTAGAGAAAAGGTTAGCTCAAGAAGAATTAATTTAGAATGTAACACACATGTATAGGAAAGCAATGCGAGCCAACTCCCTGTATAGCTATCTTTATCTCAACTAGCAAAAACCCTTGTTCCTTCCTATTATTGCTTATACTCTCTCTTCAACAAAATTAGAGATAAGGGCAAAATAGTTTCTGCCTGGTAGTGAGGCGGTGGAGGGGAAAGGAAGGGGGGGACGGGAGGGGGCAGCGGAAAGGGGGGAGAAATGACCCAAACATTGTATACACATATGAATAAAAGAAATTAAAAAAAAAAACAAACCTGTATCTCAAATTAACCCAAGAAGGACCTGACCCACTTCTTTGGATCCCTGAGGAGATAAAAGTCAGTGAGCTAAAACGGGCCCTCACTACAGCCCCTGTACTGGCCTTACCCTCCCTGGAAGAACCCTTCCACCTTTTTGTAAATGTGAATAAAGGGATTGCTTTGGGAGTACTGACCCAAAAAACTGAGACCCTATAGCCTTTTTGTCCAACTTTTTAGATCCTGTCTAAAGGATCTTAATGGCCAGAGTGCACCCAATCAGTGGCAGCTACAGCCTTCCGGCTGAAGAGAGCAAAAAAATTACCTTTGGGGGAAGCAATCATTAGTACTCGCTCCCCCAAGTTCAGGCAATCCTGAACCAAAAGGCAGGGAGGTGGATAACTGACTCTAGGATCCTAAAGTATGAGGCTATCTTTTTTGTTGTTGTTGTTTATTTATTTATTTTTTAATCATACCTAGTTATATATGGTAGGAGGCTATCTTATTTGAGAAAGATGACTTAACCTTGACCACAGACAAGGCCCTAAATCCAGCTGCCTTCTTGTCAGGAAAACAAGAGGGAGAAATACCAAACCACAAATGTCTAGATATCATTGAATACCAGACAAAAGTTAGGCCAGACCTCAGAGACACCCCATTTCAAACTGGACATCATCTCTTTGTATATGGTTTTTCTAGAGTGACTGAAGGTAAAAAGCATAATGGGTTTTCTGTCATAGATGGAGAAGCCCTAACTATAGTAGAATCAGGCCAGCTGGCCAACATGCAAGTTATTTGCTTTAAATCAAGCTCTAAAGCACTTCAAAGATAAAGAAGAGACTATCTACACTCACTCTAAACATGCATTTAGGGTGTCCATCCCTTTAGAAAAATCTGGATGGAGAGAGGCTTAATAAATAGTAGAGGTCAGGACCTGGTCCATGAGGAGCTGATCCAACAGATCCTAGAGAATCTAAAGCTCCCTGAGAAAATAGCTGTGGGCCATGTCCCAGGACATCAAAGGGGAAGGGATTTTGAGGCTCAAGGAAACTTTATGGCAGATGAAATGGCAGAACAGGTTGCTGTTGGGGACTAGGCACAGACCCTGGACTGAGAAGTTTGCAAAGCTCTCCTAAGAAGAGATTGCACAGCTCTCACATTCTTCCCAGCACCTGGTGTTTTCACCTACGTTCCTGCATTTCCTTTGAAGAAAACAACTTGCTGTGTCCCTATACTAGCTCCCCGATGCCAAACTAGATACATTACCAGACTGTTCTGAGATTCCCTGATGCCAGATTAATCAATAACTATAGATAAATTGTCCTGTGTGCTCTGACGATTTCCAGACCAGATGTTTTGTAGTTAAGCTTCAATAAGCCTGAGGAAAAGAGCCCACCAGATCCCATTCCTTTTACCTTAGATCAAAAGAATTGCTAACATATGTAAGCTTGATTTTCACTTGATTCACTCCCTTGTGCTGACCTATAAAATAAACCTAAGCTGACCCTGGCTTAGGTCGGCACTCACGTATCCTACCAGGAACATGCCGTCCTCCCGATCCCAGCTGTGTGTCTTTATGTCTGTGTGTCTTTGTTTCTCATTCCCCATCGCTCCCAGTCAGGTTCAGCAGCTTAGCCATGCAGGCCCTGGCAAGTGGTGCCTGAACAGGGACCTGACTACAGGGGGACTCGTCGGATAAGGCGAGGGAACTCTCTCCGAAGGACCATCCACAAGGAAAACAAGGTAAGGGGAGAGCGCAATACTAAATATAGTCGGGAGTAATAAATATGGGACAAACTGGATCTAAGGAAAGAGATCTCTATGTACAGATGCTTAAAGCTCTGCTTAAAACTAAAGGTGGTAAAGGTAAGTCTCTCCAGTTTGTACAGTTTCTGGATTTTGTTCAGGATACCTGCTCCTGGTTCCCTGAAGAAGGGGCAGTCAATTTAGAAACCTGGCAGAAGATAGGGGAAAAACTAAAAAGCTGCTACATGGCGGAAGGACCTGACTGCAAGTCAATTTTTACCTTTGGCATGTGGAGTCAAATTCGGAACTGTTTAGATCCAGCTCCCATTCATAAACTAAAAATTAAGTCCTCTTGAGTCGGAACCAGGAGGTTCTAAAAACTCAGGAGGTGACAGTCATTTCAATTTTAACCAATTTCAGCCGCCACTGCCTTCAACCCCTAATGGCTCCTACTGTGGATCCTCCGCAGCCTTTCTTTAAGCCTAACCCGCTGATAGGGATTCTGAGAGCAAATCCAAATCAGAAGATGTTAATGGTGAGGAAGATTATCAGGATGCTCTGCCTCGACATTTCCAAAAATCGTTTTCAACTATATCCTTTAAAAAGAGTCCATTACAACATACCGTAGCTTTGGCACGAAAGTTAGGGGAGGGCACTTCTGGTTTCAATATATGCCCAGTTTTCGACCAAACTGACCCAGCTCCAGGGCAACCTCGGAGGCATTGATTCAAACAAGCTTGTACTGTGCATGGGGCTACAGCTCCATTTACGCAACAACCGCTGAGCAGCCTCACTAGTGGCTCTGCCCTGCCTCCTGATGGTTGGATGGCTATTGCTAAAGCTTGTCTTAGTCCGGGAGATTATTTACTATGGAAAACTAGCTGTACCGAGTTATGCAAAGAGCAAGCCACACGCACTGCTGCTCGTGGCATACCAATTACTGCAGATACGCTCTTAGGCCAAGGAGACTATAGGGGCTTAGAAAATCAATTAAATTATCCTCCACTAACATAAGAACAATTGGCTATTGCTGCCACCTGAGCATGGAGGGAACTACCTACTAAAGGGTATAAGACCCAAGAAATTACTAAAATTTTTCAAGGTCCCGAAGAGCCTTTTCAAGGCTTTGTGGCTCACCTATTACAACACATGGGTAGAATGTTGGGGACCCTGAACTGGGCACTCTCCTTGTAAAACAGTTAGCCTTTGAAAATGCTAATAAACATTATAAATAAACTCTCCAACCTTACAGAAAAAAGTCTTCTTTACAAGACAGGATTCGACTTTGTTCAGATATAGGCAGAGGCTATGCTCAGAGAATGGCCCTTGCAGCTGCCTTAAAGGAAACTCTAAGCCTTTCAAAAGGGGGTGTCTGTTATAATTGTAAAAACTCAGGTCATTTTGCTAAAGAATGCCAAAAAGGCACCAAAGCAAATGCACCACCTATAGGACCTTTTAGTCAAGGACAAAAGCCCCCAGGAATATGCCTTGTTGCAAACGTGGCTGTCATTGGGCTAATGAATGTCACTCACAAGCCGATGTGGAAGGGAGACCATTACAGAGGCAGCAGGAAAACTCTTCATGGAGCCGCCCTGGCCCCATCAAACAGTAGGGGCACTTATCATGTTCCAGAAAAAAACAGTTGGGTCACCACCCCTGGAAGCGCTGGACTGGATCTCAATCCCTCCCCCCAAATGGGAGCTCAGACCATCCCCACAGGAGTCTATGGGCCATTGCCAAAAGGGACGATAGGGTTAATCCTGGCAGAAGTAGTATGACCTTAAAGGGTCCTCAAATACATCTTGGAGTTGTTGACCAAAACTAAACAGGAGAACTTAAAATTCTTGTTCAAGCTCCTCAGACTTTTGTAGCCATTTCTCCCATGGATAAGATCGCACAGTCAGTAATCTTTCCCAATGCAAAGATAGGAAAAGTGCTTACGACAACCCCGCGGGGAGACAAAGGGTTGGACATTCCGACCACGCTTGCTGGGTACAACGGGTCACTACTGACCACCCTGAGATGTCTCTATTTTTAAATGCAAGTGGTTTATGGAATTGTTAGATACAGGAGCAGATGTTTCTGTAATTGCAGAGCAGCATTGGCCGTCTGAGTGTCCATGCTACAACTGATTTAAAAGGTGTCGGCTCTGCCTCAGCTCCTTTACAGAGTGCTGGCATTATGAGGAAGGACATTCTGGTACTTTTCTACTGTATATGCTAAAAGACTTGCCAGTAAGTTTATGGGGAAGAGATGTTTTACAAGAATGGGAGTTATTTTATACAGCTTCATCGCTAAGGTTTCACATATGATATTACAACAGGGTTTTGACACTCAGAAGGGCCTAGGAAAGAGTCAACAGGGAATGAGGGAGTCTATCTCTTCCATACCCCATCCTCCTCATATGGGATTGAGATACAAAACACCTCCTGCACATTTTTAGAAGGGGCCCTGATCAATGACTCCCCCTCACTTCGCACAGCCACTAAAATCACTTGGCTCACTAATGAGCCAGTATGGGTAGATCAGTGGCCCCTAATAGGGGAGAAATTAGCAGAAGTACAGGCCTTAATACAGGAGCAATTACAAGCAGAACATATAGAAACATCTCATAGCCCATTTTAATTATTAAGAAAAAAATCAGGCAAATGGTAGAGGATTTAAGGGCTATCAATAAAGTTATCCAACCAATTAAATCTTTACAGCCCAGGATCCCTTCACCCATCGACATGTATGGGACCTACAAAATTATCTTTATATTATTGATTTAAAAGATTGCTTTTTTACCTTCCATTACATGAGGAAGATAGAGAAAATTTGCCTTTTCTATACCCATGCCTAATCATCAGGCTCCTTGTAAATGTTATGATTAGAAGGCTTTTCCCCAGGGCATGACAAACAGCCCTACCATGTGTCAAGGGTTTGTTGCTTCAGCTTTGGAGCCTTTAAGACAAAAATTTAATCAGGCTTATATTGTTCATTACATGGATGATATCTTACTTAGCCACCCTGATTTAGATGCCCTTCAAAATTTATTGGCTCATGTGCTTGAACAATTGCCAAAATGGGATCCCTGGAAAAGGTACAACAACAATCTCCCTTTTTAATATTTGAGCCAGATTATTGAGGGATGTACCATCTGCCCCCCCAAAATAGAAACCCATTAGGATAATCTAAAAACTCTAAAATGTTAATTTTCAAAAGTTGCTGGGAGATATAAATTGGCTGCGTCCTGCCTTAAAACTTATTACCTGTGAGCTGTCTCCTCTCTTTCAAATTTTACTGGGAGACTCTCAACCATCATCTCCTAGATATCTCACACCAGCAGGTCGGTCGTATGGCCTTGGCTAAGGTTGAACAAGCTATTCATAACACTCAGAGAACTCGTGTTGACTATTTTCAACCAATACAACTTATTTTACCTACTGCAAGTTTGTGCATGGGAGTTCTTTGGCAGACTCAGGGAGTGCTAGAGTGGCTACATTTACCTCACTCCCCTGCTAGGATCATCACCACTTACCATAATATGATAATTAAGTTAATAGCCATGGGTTCCTATTTTCACTAATTATAGTTTTACAGGAAAAGCTGTTGCTTTACCCATATGTCTGGGGAATTTGCCTTTTTGTCTCCCTCTCACGCCTATTTGGAAAAGTGCTCTGTTATGGAATGGTACTCAGTTTCTTGATAAAAAACTAGAATTTTTTGGCTTTAATGCCACTGAGCCATATAATGCTACACATTTGGCCTCACATTCCCTGCTGTCATGACAAACGCAATCCCTGGCACTCTGATAAAGGAGCCTCATGGGAACAATGTATGTTTGCTTCTCCAATGGCTATTAATGTTACAAGCTACAAGCTTGTGTATTGGTCTTATAATGGCACTTCTGAAACTAATATTACAGGTTATTGGACCACCCCTCTTGTGGGACCTGAAGGAGGGGCCATTCACTCAAATAATATGGAAATTAGAAGCCACTACTGCTACTATTGATCTAACTAGTCACTCAGGCAACTCTGTTATTAAAGGTTTACAAACTTGTGTTCAACATCCTTTGGCTTTACTGGTGGGATCAATTAACATCCCTAAAAATAAAACTATTTTTGGTATCTCCTGTTCTAATTGCAATATAACTTCATGTGTGGACAACTACAACAACGGCACCCTACTTACAGTAAAACACAGCTCCTATATCCTGGTACCTTCAAATTTCATGGGACCATGGCATCATGATAGGGGACTACAGGTTGTCAAAGAAATAAAAACATTATTAGTAAAGAAAAAGAGATTTGTAGGACTCATGATAGCAGGCATTATAGCAGCTATCACTCCATTGCCACCATGACTACTGCTGCAGTAGCCCTCTCCCAAAGCATTCAAAATGCTCATTACATTAATACCGTAACACAAAATGTCAGTTATGCCTTCCAACAAGTTGCTATAGATGAAAAAATTGATATCTGCTTAAATTCTCTAGAAACTGCTTTGTTGGCTATGGGAGATGAAGTTCAAATGCTAAAATTTTGACAAGACTTCTTGTGTCTTGCAGACTTCCAACATATTTGTGTTACTACAGCACCCTACAATGCAACAGACTTCCCATGGAAACTCGTTAAAACACACGTCATGGGAGCCTGGGAAAACAATAATGATTCCCTTAACTTACAAGCTTTAAGACAGCAAATTTTAGCCATGCAGCAAGCACATGATCAGGTGATCGCTCCTGCACATATAGCAAAAACCATCTTAGAAGAATTACAAGGATTTAACCCTTTAAATATTCTAAAAAATTCCTTCTGGTATTTCATTGGCATCATATTATTAATGATCTGTTGTTTTTGCTTACTTTCAGTCAGAGCTCGAAAGATCAAAAAAGGACTCCTCGGATTAGACATAAAAATGCATTGGTAGCATTTAAGAAATAAAGAAGGGGGCGATGTTGGAGACTAGGCCTGGACCCTGGACTGGGAAGTATTGGAGATTGCAAAGCCTCTCCAAGTAGGAGTTTGCAAAGCTCTCTTACTCTCATTCTTCCCAGCACTTGGTGTCTTGACCTTTGTTCCCGCATCTCATTTGAAGAAAATAACTTGCTGTGTATACATACCAGCTCCCTGATGCAAAACTAGATAAATTTCCAGATTGTTTAGAGACTCCCTGATGCCAGATTAATCAATAGCTGTAGATAAGGTGTCCTGTGTGTTCTGACGATTTCCAGACCAGATGTTTTATAGTTAAGCTTCAATAAGCCTGAGGAAAACAGCCCACCAGACCCCATTCCTTTTATCCCTAGATCAAAAGAATTGCTGATGTATGTAAGCTTGATTTTCACTTGATTCACTTCCTTGTGCTGACCTATAAAGTAAACATGCTGGCTCAGGTTGGCACTCACATATCCTACCAGGAACAAGCAGTCCTCCCAATCTCAGCTTTGTGTCTTTATGTCTGTGTGTCTTTGTTTCTCATTCCCTGCTGCTCCCAGTCAGGTTCAGTAGCTTGGCCATGCAGGCTACAGAGGTTGCACTTATTTCTGAGGCCCTGATTTTCTGACTTGTTCCCCAACTTCTAGACCCTACTATTTACCTCTATGTTTACCCCAACAGAGGAGGAGCAATTAAGGAAAGTCGGGGCAACCAGAATTGAGGAAGGGAAATGGACTCTTCCAGATGGAAGGGAGATACTCTCAAAACCTTTAATGAGAGAACTTCTTGCTAACCTCCATCAGGGAAGCCATTGGGGGCCATAGGCCATGTGTGACACCATCCTGCGGGTCTACGGATGTATCGGAACTTACACCCTAGCCAAACAGGTATTGGAAGGATGTCTGGTTTGCAAAAAGACAAACAAAAAAGCCCTACGACAAAAACCATCTGTGGGAAGGAATCCTGGATTGAGGCCACGTCAAAGCATTCAAATTGATTATACTAAAATGCCTAAGGTAGGGCGCCTCAGATACCTTCTGGTAATTTTAGATCACCTTTCTCATTGGGTTGAGGCTATCCCTCTCCTGGGAGCCACTGCAAATAATGTAATTAAAGCATTATTAGAACACATTATCCCAAGGTTTGGCATTGTAGAGAATATTCAGACAATGGGAGTCATTTGCCCACCAGTGTTCTAAAGGGACTTAGGAAGACTTTAGAAGTCAAATAGGAAAACTATACTCTCTGGCATCCACCTTCCTCAGCGAGGGTGGAAAGAATAATCAGACTCTTAAAAATCAACTCACTAAGTTGATCCTAGAAACCAAATTACCCTAGACTAAATGTCTTCCCATAGCACTCCGAAGGATCAGGACAGACCCTTGTAAGGACATTGGCCTCTCCCCTTATGAAATGCTTTATAGACTTCCCTATCTTAGCTGTTACTGATGTACCTACTTTTGAAACCAAAGACTATTTTCTTTAAAACAATATGCTTGGGTTGTCCTCAGCCTTGCTCTGTCTTAGGAAAAAGGGTTTGTTGGCACAGAATTCCCCAGTCCCCACCTTCCCTCCCTGACTTGACTTCCCTATACACCCTCATCAGCCTGGTGCTTATGTGCTAATCAAGACTTGGAAGGGAAATAATCTCGAGCCAGCTTGGGAAGGACCCTTGCTGGTCCTGCTGACTACAGAAACAACCCTCTGGACTGCAGAAAAGGGGTGCACTCACCATACACAAGTAAAGAAGATACCCCCACCAGACCAAAAAGAACAATAGGCCATGCTCCTGCATCCAGGCAGCACAAAAGTAACCTTAAAAAGACTACAATGGGAATATTCTTTCTCCTCCATTTGGGAAATTGTGTGTTTATCATCAATGTGATCCAAAGTATCTTCCCCTTAACTGTTAAGTTTGATGCATGTTTGGTTCTCCCTTGCAGAGATTTACATAACCAGAGACAGCTATCTAGTGCTGGAATCTATATGTGTCCATACCCCAGCTCCACAGGCCCTGTTCACATTGGCTTGATGTAGGTTTGAGCACCCAATATCAGGGCTGGACTTCCACAGCTTTTAATGCGGGACACTTAAAATTACAAGATCAGATTCAAATCCAAAGGCCTGAATTCCCCCTTTCAGGTCAACCAATGTAACCCTCTTTATCTAGTCATTAATAATCCCCAAACCTTGACCCAGTACCCCACCCTCATCAGGAAGTATGGGTTGGGGGCAGATGTCTCAGGGCAGATCCTTTAGTTGACTTCAAACTCCACCTAGCTCTCAAGATCTTAGAGGAGGCCCCCAATTCTATCTTTGCTTTGATGCTGCCTCCACATTCATACAAGATCAAACTAAGGGAAGTTACAGACCAAAGACAGGCTATAGTCATTGAAACAAGGTATGGGGACACCAATGCTTGGGTAGAATGGATAAAATATTCTGTTTGAGCATGAAATAAAAGTGATTGCTACACATACACAGTGGGAAGACCAGAGCCTCAGGCTGTCCTGTTCCCCCTCGGATGGTCCTCCATCCAAATGGCATAAACTGCATGATAGCTCTGTTTCAGGACGCTAAGGCTTGGTGCAAGTAGTCCTGCCAGACCTTGTCACTACTGCTCCCAGAGGTAAAGGATCCTGCAGGTTAGTCCCTGAGGACCATCAGACCACCTCCTCCAGGTACTAATTACACTTCATGTCTTAAATGACAGGGAGTTGGATTGGTACCCATTGGAAATCTAACGGGATGCAATGAAAGCTGGTCCTTTGACGAGCTCACGAATCAAATCACACTCTTGGTGGCAAAAGCCAATCTTTGATGGTATTGTGGAGGACCCTTACTTGAGACTCTTCCAAACAACTGGATGGGTACCTGCACTTTGGTACAATTGGCAATCCCTTTCACCCTAGCATTCGGATCCACAACCTCTGGTACGGGTGTTATAGGAAATTACGAGCTGACATAAGAGTCCCTGAGGCAAATTAGCAGGAAGCAACGTTTATTGTGTGGGCACAGACCCAGCAGACTCATGTCCAAAGACTGAGCCCCAAGAACAAAGGGGTCTCACCTTATTATACCCTTGTAAGCAGGTTACAGAAGCAAAAAGCAAAGCTCAACCCACATTTGGCTGCATGTGATGTCATTGGCTATTTCATTTCCCTAGTGCTATGTGACCTTCATGTTTCAATTCTTTAAGTTTTATCTCTCTGCTTTGCCATCCTCTCCCCCTGATTTGATATCAGAACACCAGCCTGTCTGTTTCTTTTCTGGCCTCCCCTTTCTTGCTACACCAGCTCATCAACACCTAAAAAGAAGGAGTTTGGGAGCACGCCCTCCCCACCCCCTTCTTTTGGCCCACACATTTACACTGATGTAATTGGGGTGCCTATGGGGGGGTCCCAGATGAATTCACAGCCAGGAATCAAATAGCTGGATTTGAATCAGTATTATTCTGGTGGTCCACAA
This sequence comes from Castor canadensis, assembly GCF_047511655.1. Lineage (NCBI taxonomy): Eukaryota > Metazoa > Chordata > Mammalia > Rodentia > Castoridae > Castor > Castor canadensis. The sequence continues at coordinate 29,603,598 of NC_133393.1, forward strand.
TTAATAAAAACATTGATTGGATCAACTACATCTACTATAACCAACAGAGGTTTGTCAATTATACCCGGGACGCTATTAAGGGACTAGAAGAACAACTGGGTCCAACTAGGAAAATGGCTTGGGAAAATAGATCTCATTAGACATGGTATTAGTAGAAAAGGGCAGAGTCTGTGTGATGATTAGGACTCAATGTTGCATCCTCATTCCAAACAATACCACCCTTGATGGGACCATCACTAAGGCATTAAAGAGATTCCTTTGGCAAATGAATTAGCTGAAAACCCAGGTATAGATCATCCCTTCCCTAACCTCATGGAACAATGGTTTGGAAAAATGGAAGGGACTGATGACCTTGGTTTTGAATAACCCTGGCATAGTTTTCGGGCCCTAACCTTAATAGGGTGCTCTATGATTCCATGTGTCCGAGAGCCAGTACAACGATTAATAGAGACCGCCCTCACCAGGCAGTCACCTCCACCCTATCCCAATAACTTACTCCTTTTAGATACCTCAGAGGAACAAAGTAAATTATCGTTAATGAAATTTGAAGAAAATAATTTAAAATGAAAGAGGGGGGAATTGTAAGGAAAACAGTCTTTTCTATCAAGGTATATGTCGCCCTCTTAGATTGCTTAAAGTTCTTTATGTCGCCATCTTAGATTGTATTGTTTAATGGTTCCTGTTTCGTCTGACGGATTCTTGTACAGCTCCCTTGCCGGGAAAATTGCCCGCCAAACTGTGTGTCTTAACCCATCCTCTAAGCCTTTATTCAATAGGGAGAGATTGTAAACCTTTGACCTGGACCAATCCAGGACAGGGGCAGGGACAACTGCGTTAGGGATATAAGGAGGAGCCACTGACAGCCACGTGTGCTTGTGTGTCCGCTCGCCCTGAGGGAATACGTGTGTGCACCCTTTTCATCAAAAGAAATGCCTTGTCAAGATTTCCTCTGTGTCTTGAGTGTCTTTTTTTTTTTGGCACAGGTGAGTCTTTAATTCCAACATCATGGAATCAGGAATCGAAGAAAGCAAAAGACACCCGCTCACACCAAGCCAGCCAGGAGTTGAAACTGGAATCATCTGTTCTGTAGTCAGACACATTATCTATTGCACCACTGGCCTTGCTTTGTGGCGGATGCGTTTTCATAAGAACTAAGGTGATTACGCGGCTCCTCCTGGCAATGCTGCGATTGGGGCCAACCCTGCGATGCCGGCAAGTCTCGCTGTGTGGACTCCTGGCCGCTTCTGCACACACCCCATTATCCCTATTTATTTCTAGGTATGTTTCTGTCCCGTGTCCCCCCACCCCTGCAAAAAAAGAAACATGGCTGTAAGAGGCAAATCCTGCATCCTCTCTGCCCCAACATTACCTCTTCATTCAGAGCTTGCATTCACTCAACCAAAACTACTGCTCAAGGCACAGGAGATAAGAACACTCTCAAGAAAATAATATGGTGATAAAGCACCAAATAAATAAAATAACATGGAGATAAAACTTGGAAGAAGAAAATAATAAAACAGAGAAAGGGGATTTGGAAATGGGAAGTTGTCGCAAGGTGACCTGATCTGACTTTTTTTTTGTCTTTCCGTAGGGCATTAAAAAAAAAAAAAAAGTGTTTCCCCAAATATTTCCTAAGCAAGACCACCTTAGGCGTGCTCAGTGTGCTGCTCTTACAATAGGACCTGTTTCTCAGGGTCTGATACCTTCAAAGGTGAGCATCGTCAATCTGGTGCACTTATGGGTGCTTTCAAAAACAAAGGTTTTTCTCTTATGTGTATATTTCAGTCTCTCTATGCTTCTGAAAAAGCATATACCCATGTCCGGTGATCATTGTAAATAAATTGTGGGCAATTAAGTAGGAATAAAACTGCTTGATACTGAAAATATACACAATGAGATTAAAAAATATTTGGTGTTAGTCCATACAGTTTCAACAGCCCTTAAAAAAAAATTACATGTTTCTGCTCTTCCTGCATAAATAAGCATTAAAGTAGACCTAATAGACACTTCCTCTCTAGACAATAAAATATGGGAGTTCTAATCAGGTTTTGTACCATGGAGACCTAGGGCAGTTTGATGATTTTGGACTCCATCACAGAACAATTCTTTTAAATATAAAGAAAAAAGATAAATATGTAAAATATTAAAAGGAAACCAATTACATAGAAATATGTTATCAAAATATTTTAAATTATGATATAATATTTGTGCTAAATACTAAGGAACTACAAAATAATATCTAACCCAAGTGGGGGAAATCTAATAGATACTGTAATTTCTAAGGAGTTAGGAGTGTAAATGACATTTTAACAAATTTGCAGCAACTGTATTTCGATGTGAAACACTTGTGGTTTCCAATAACGATATTCACAAGGGCTGAAATATCACTGCGGTTTGTTGCCTACATTCAGAATGGAAAAAAAAGCACAAATTTTCTCTAAGTCAGCATTTATTTTCCCATCTAGCTTCACAGATCATGCTCTCCTCCATTAAAAGCAAAAAGGAGATTTCTGTTCTGAAGAGGAGTTTGGAAAGATGAAGAATTGTGCTTGAAGTTTCAGTAATAAAGCAAACTACCATAGTTCCTGACCTTATTTTATCCTGATCACATAATACCTGAAAGTCAAGGGTCCTGTCCTCTATCTCCCAAATGGCTTTAGCCCAGCTGGCTGAGGCTCTGTTCATACTCTAGTTCCTGTTTCCTGCTCAGTGTTTATCTATCAAAACCAGACTTTGTTTTACATATTGTTGGAGGCCTCTCTTGGTTGCCTTAAATTTCAAAGTCATATTCACAACAAGGTATGGTTTCACTCTGTTTGGGGTAATCTTTCTACTGGGTGTACTTTGGTTTTTGGTTTTTTGGGGTTTTTTTTGACAATTCTAGTTTCAACTTTCAGTCTTTTCTACAGTGAGTACACCGGTCAGAGAAACAGAATCCCTAAGAAAACAGAACCAGTAAGAGAGACCACACACACACCCCAGCATGAAGTTTCTAAGGTTCTCCCTGATCATAGTGAAAACGGATCATTAGATTTCTGTAAAGGATTGCTCAAAGTTTAAATTATCTTTCAAGACTAATTTCTTGCTAAACAATACCTTTGACATAGAAATTCTGTGCAAATATTGTCAGCAACCAGTCAAAGGAAAACCCAAATCAAAAACAACTGGTGCTGTCGTCTGGCACTGGCCATGGTTCGTCAAAGCTATATTTGGTGTGACTGTGCTATTTATGATTATTTTGGCTCCTAGCACACCAATAATATGATGGGTGATCATATAATAGTTCGGAAATAGGTGCTAATTCCACTGAGTCTTAAACTGAGTGTCCAGTTTCTAGACTTTCAATCTCTTTATGAAAGTAAGAAATCTAGCAGAGTGATATGTTTTTCTGCCCCCCCCCCCACATGCATGTAGCTGAAGGTACGTGTCAACGGCTGTAACAGAGAGATCCTTCAATAGGATATAGCTTAGAAATAATTGTAATGTCGAATTCAGCATTCTCACCGGGACAACAGAGCTCAAGTAAAACAGCCAATCATAATTACAGGTTTCATTTAGGAAGTTACTTTCTCAGCAATGGCAACAATTTGTAAACAATTCCCACCGACAGATTGATCTTAACAGAGAACGGAGTAAGTTGGGAGTAGGAACAAATACTCACACAAGCCCTCACGACAGTGTTTTGGGGAATGCTCTCAACTTGACATACTATCAAGTCGGATCCTTTGGGCAAGCATTAGGACAAGAAACCTTCAATCAATTATAGCCGCCGCGGGGAGGGACCTCCTCTTTATCTCTTTCCAAGTTTATGTTGTTAATTAGGAAGCATTGCATTTTTAAAGCACGACTCTGGAATCCATTAGTCTTGCAAGCAAGAAGCAGGTAGGTGAAACCTAATTTTACAGGGAAAAAAATGACTGAAATCTTAACTTCCAGTTTAATTTAAAAAGAAATTAAATAGGAAGAAATAAGAGGCCGTTAGCTTCCTGCAGGGACGCATTCTTGGTGCTTGGCAGTGTTAATGCGTTCCACGACCCGGAGGAGTCTGGTGTAAACATGCTGCACACCGCCACGTCCTGCCCTCCTTCCCCGCGACGCCCCAGCTCGTACTTCAACCACGGCAGGATGACCAGCACAACTCTTGTCCTTGCGGGCAGTTTCTCCGCAAACACCCTCCCGGCGCACCCCAGGGGTTCAGGCTTGCGCCCGCGCCTCCCCCAGCCCACCTTCGCGAGGACTCGGTTTTCCTGAAACGGAGGTTTTGGGGGCCAAGCTGACGGAAGATTTGGAGAAACGCCTGGTCTACTTCTCAGTAACTGGAGAGCAAATACGCGCAACCTGATTCCTTTTCTTTGTTGATTCGAGGAATGGGAAGCGTACTGGCTCCGTGGCTTAGCTGGTTAAAGCGCCTGTCTAGTAAACAGGAGATCCTGGGTTCGAATCCCAGCGGGGCCTACAAAGGACTTGTTTTTTTTCTTGGTTCCAATAATATAACGATGGTCGATGCGAGTATAGCCTTAGAGGTAATTTTGCTCTATGGGGGTTTCACCAAAATATTTCATATGGATCTGAGGAAAGATTGTCATTTAAAAAAAACAGGTGAATTAGTTTTTCTTTCAGAAAAGCAAATGTCTTCACTTCTTGGTGTTTCAGTATTTTTGTTCCACAAGTAATATTTATTTTTCATTCAGTAAATGCAAAAGGAATTAGGGAAAGCAGAAAGTAAAATCCCCAAATTTAAATTACAATCAAGAGCATAACCTCTGATTATAATATTTTCCTTCCTGAAGAATTCCTAAACTGATGCACTCTTACAATCTGCAGGCAATGCTTTATAGAAAAGTCAACCTTTGGGATGATTGATAAGTCTATCACTGAGAAATCTGCAGTGCCTCTGACAGTTCATAGCAGCCAGCAAAATCCAATCATATAAAACAAGCCATGACTTGCTATTTTCAAAGATTATATTGTGCTAAGAGCTTTTTGGAAAGGAGAAATCAATATGAAAACAAATGCTAGTCACAGTGACTTCAGAAAACCTGTCAAGAAGCATCCATTTGATTGTCACAGACTGGGTAACACACTAGAAAAGGCAGACTTGAGGAGGCCTTAGAAAGGACTGATGCTCCTTTACAAGTATGAAATACTACTATTAAGGCAGGGTCTTGCTGTGTAGCTTAGGCTGGGATCAGATTTGCTGCAATCCTCCTGCCTCAGCCTACTGAGTGCAAGGATTACAGGTATGCACCACCACGCCCAGCGTTGTCAGGTACTCTGACACGCAATCCTCATGGCAAATTTAAGAAGTAAGGTACAATAATTATTTCCTCTATTGTAAAGCAGAATGCACCTAGGCACAAAGATGCAAAGTCAGATAGCTCATAAGAGGCAGAGTCCATGGGTAAGTTCTAGAGGTCTGAATTGAATTAGACCAAATTGTTGTCCTTCCAATCACCTCAAGTGTTTCTCCGTCACTCTAGGCATTGCACCTTTTTTGCCATTTCATCCTTTCTCTTATGTTCCCAAGGCCAAAGTGTGGATTCAAAATCATGTTGAATCAGAGCATTGGGGTGGGAAGAAATGGAGTGATTACAAGAGGACACCTCATCTGCTCGTTGTTTTCTAGTCCTGTTGATTATCGACAAGTGAATACCAGTTCTCTTTTCTTATAGTTATGTATTAATCTGTGAATTTTGAGGAATCCTGAAGAGGAGAAGACAGACCAATTTTGAATATCAATGATCACAGATCAAGAATCACCCTATATTTAGCCTACACAGACTATTATTAGATGGAATTTCCTTTTGCAAAAAAAGAATAGAAAAGAAAAGATTCCACTTACCTGAGGTTTTTGATTAATTGGTGCTTTGCAATAATAAGTTCAAAATGGAAGGCTTGCACATGAGTATTCATGCTCAACATGAGCAGGTTGGACATCAGAAAGCTGAATTTGAGGGATACTTTTGGAGATGTTACAGGTACGGATTTCTGTGTATCTAAGTCATTCTCCCTGGGTCATAGTCTGAACTGTAAAATTAGTGGATTCTCAGACCTCATGTCCTGCAATTTGTCCCTTCTGTGTTTTAAGGAAAATCTTCATAGATTCATAATAGAACATGAAGGAAGATGTACATTAATGAAATCCTGCTTCAGTAGTGGGGGTGGACCCATTATGGGAGCCATACCTGGGAGAACAGGTGACTTCACACAGCAGACCTCAATGCAGCAATTAAAAGCAATGGCTCTGGTTATGCACAAACATAGCTCAAAACCATGCTGTCAAAGGAATCAAGTAAAAATAGAATGGTATCTATGATACTATGTAGATTAAGCATATGGAAAACACACACTAATAATACCTGTTCTACTAAATAGGAAGGAAGGAGGGGAGGGAGGAGAAAGGATGACCTTTCCAATGACAATTTCTTCTGGATAGTGGGGGTGAAGGTGGTGAAGGAGGTGATAGTGGGTTAGGGGAATGATAGTGAGGAAAGAGAATTTTAAAAGACTCAATAAATGAATAAAACAAAAGAGAGAGCCTGTGGGCATCAGTGACGATAATGCACCATGAATTTAAGAGTTAATATTCATTCAATTCTCCGTGTGCAGGAGATGGGGAGAAAACTAAACACAGAGAAAAAAGACATGAGATTAAAATCACTCACTAGTTTTCAATTAGTCTTCCTCGGATGGAATACGTTTATTTCAGAGCTCGAATTTTGATTATTAACATAATGAACATATAAAAAAATATGGAAGCAGCAAGAAAAATTAGCTGTCAGGAGTGGGATTCGAACCCACGCCTCCAGAGGAGACTGCGACCTGAACGCAGCGCCTTAGACCGCTCGGCCATCCTGACCTGCTTAAGCTACTTCTCGCTCAGAATTTATTTGAATCTGTTTCCATATGTCATTCACTATATTCGTTTTCCTTTTTTCTTTTAAGGTACTAACTAAGCTACTTGGCGAACTGCCCCTGGCGAGCTCGAGTGGAAGCGCGGGATGCGAGCGGGGCGGCAGAGAGGCGTCTCGCGTGCGGACATTGACGCCCCGGAGTCCGGCAGACGGCGGCCACGGTGAGCCTTCCCAGCGTCCCGCAGCCCGGGAGCACGAGGCGCTGAACCCAACATTGCCGGGATGCCTTGCTTAGATTTACACTCGCTCCCGGGAGGCTTTTGGCTTATACCAATTTATTGCTGGAATTGGACGCTCGCTTATCTCCTCCCCTCGCCCTTCCCCGTGGGTTCTATTTTCGGGTGTTTACCCTAGCAAAGGGCCTAAGGTGACAGGATGGTCCTGCTTCTTGATCTTAGTTTGTGGAGATGTACCTGAGGATTCGTGCACTTTTCTGTGGAGAGGCTGTACTGTAATTTTTAAAAGTTTAAAAAGTAAAACAAAATAAAACAGAAAAATAGCGAGTAGTTTCCGTATCTACTAAACCCAGAGCTGGGGTCACTTGATAGCAAGTCTCTACCGCAACGGATTTTCAAAACACACCTCAAGCAAATCAGAGGTGACCTTCAATATTTTTAGCATTAGCAGTCAGGACGGTGTGGTTAATCACTGACTGGGAAGTCAAGGTAACCTGAGCTCCAATTTCAAACAATGTTATATCTAGTCAACTCACTGCCTGGGGGATGTCAAACAAGTCGTTTTGCCTCGGTGGACTTTAGAAATTGCTTTTTTTTTTTTTTAGACACTTTCCAGTTTGAGTTCAATTGATTAACTACTATTGCTTAATCCCTTAAATAGGGCACCAAACACTCATCTCCAGGGAACTAGTTAGACAAAAATTCTCAGCCCTATCCAGATCCATTGAATCTGAAGTTTTGCTATTTACACCCTGGTAATTGCGGTTAAGACCGTATTGTGTACTTCAGGAGAGCAGATTTTAAATGTTCTCAACACACCCCCACACACAAAAAGATAAGTTTTTTTTTTTTAAATACAAAGATAACTGCTTTTAATGGTTGATTAACTTGGTTTAGCCTTTTCACAATGAACACATATATATCAAAACATTATTTTGTACACCATAAATATTTATAATCTCATTTTGAATAAGTTTTGGACACAAAGCCCCACAGTTTGTGTTTAACAAGCTTTCCACAGGATTCTGAGGCATGTTGGTTTAAGACCCACTGGTTTAAAATACAGTAACCCTGAAATTCTCAACAGAGAAGCCCCTTCTGCTTCATTAGCAAGAAGTGAGATCTGAAAGCTCATGGGTAATGCTTTTGATAGTCTGCTAAGACGGTGGGTCTCCTGAAGAGGTTTTATAAACCATCCTGAACTGGAGGTATGGCTCAAGAAGAAGTGCCTGGTTTGCAAGTGCAAAGCCCTGAGTTCAAACCCCAAAATAAATAAATAAATAAATGAATAAATAAATAAATAAACAAACCATGCTCTCCATCCCAGACCAATTAGATCAGAATATCTGGGACTGCCACCTGCAAACTGTATTTTTTTAAGGGGTCCTTGTTACCTCCAGGTGATTCTAATTTAAATCCAGATTTGAGATTGTGGTTTTATGGTTGAGTTTTAGAGAAAGTCTGAATCTCTCTTTTAAGGATGAAGGTGCAGCCATACTCATATGGGTGTTGAGCCCATGTGATACAGGACTCCAGTTCAAAATATCTGTAACAACACGGAGCAGAGCAGTGGAAAGCACAGTTCACAACGAATGCTCTAAGACCCACACTGAGACACATGAATGTGAATTATTGGACTTAAAAAGATGACCATGACCAAAAGAAGGTGTTTCCTGTCACCTAAAATGGTAGAGTCTACCTTTTCTGGGAGATGAGATGAAAATAGTTCACACAGAATACTATGGAAGACCTCTGGGAGAATTTTGTGCATTTAAGTTCGTATCTCAAGTATGCAGGTAATGTTTCTGAATCTAGCCATCTAACAATACCTAGTGTCATCATGGGGGGAAAAAAAAAGCAAAGAAAGAGCCAAGGATTAGGTAATTTTATGGTTGGAGAAGGCAAAAATCTCCAAAGGAGGAATAAATAGCAATTTAATGAGAAAACTCATCAATCAAGAGGTACAGCACTCTTTCACTTCTGTATTCGTGAACGTGATGCTACATGAATAGACACAGCAAACAATAGTGTGTGTGTGTATGTGAGAGAGAGAGAGAAAGAATTTGAGCTACATGAGAATATTTGAATGAGGAGGTACTATGAATAAAGCATGAACTTAGTTTCAGAAAGATCCATGTGTGACCTCTACCACTTACTATGTGACCTTGACCAAGTTACTTAATCTCTCTGAACCCCAGGTATTTCATTTGTAAAATGGGAATAACATAGTAATTACTAGTAGGCTAATTTTTAGGTAAATAGGGTAATACATAACAAGTTCTTAGCATCTATGTGGGACACCCTAAATACTAGTTACTATTATGGGCTTTTTTTTTCAATCAGGAATAATAATAAATGGCATGGTTCTATAACTGTTGAGTCATTCTCAATGCCATTTCTGTGGAGTCCCTGAAGAATACTAAGTTCTGAAGCCAAAAGATCAAGAGAGAACAATTCCAGAGCTTAAGTGTCAGAGGAGACTGTGGTTAAGTTTGCTGGAATTTAAGGGCATTATTTTCCCTCTGTTCAAAGTAGTATAATTGGGACTGAATATCTTCACCTGAAAATGGGACTTTAATGGACTGAGGCAAACCCCTCTACCTTTTGAAAATCAGCAAAGATCCACTTGGCATTGATGGCTGGCTACTCAAAGTGCAATTTATCTCTGCTTTGTACACAGGGTAGTGATGGATACTGACCTCCAGGACATGAGATAAGAGTGGCAACTCATTCATCCAACATAACGCAAATATTTATTGGGTGCATATTATGTGTTAGGTAGTGTTCTGGGTGCTGGGGAACCAGCAGCAAATACATCAGACAGAAATACCACCATACTGGGACTTATATTCTAGTGAGGCAAAGGGACTAAGAAACATGGAGGAAAATGGGCCCAGGCTGGGGGCCCAGGCTGTGGTTTATGATCAAGTAGTTCCTTCAACTTAGCCACTAGGCCTAAAGGGAAATGCTGCTTTAGTTCAGTTTCCCAATGAAGAATAGGAATACCTTCAAAAAAAAGGGTGGGGGAAGGGTGAACAGAAGGAGATGAAAGTGAGGGAATATGATTGATGGGCTTCATGTACATATATGAAATGGAATGATGAAACCTCTTGCAATTGCTTTAAGTGGGGCGAGGGGTAAGGGGAGGTGGAGGTTTGCAGGGGACAGGGATGGTGGAAGTAATTTAACCAAGTACAATTTAAGTCTATTCAGAATTGTCACAATGAATCCCCCCTGTACAATGAATATATCCTAAAAAAAATGAGTTTAAAAAAAAGTCACCTCACTCCAGAGATGACCCACTTTCAGTCCACTGAAAGTGTATTATTTTCCTAATAAACTTTACTATCACTAAGAAAAAGAAAAAGAATTATAAAGTAATATTTTTATGAAAGATTAAAACTATAGGAAGCAAAACTGAATATGATTCACATTAGCAAACATTTTTAAAGCAATTGTCTCATTTATTGTGGCATAGCAAATAACCCAGTAGTGTAAAACAGCGATGTAGTGTTTCTTACAAGTCTGCCTCTCTTCTGCTGGCCTTGCCTGGACTCATTCATATTGCGTATTTAGCTAGGATGCTAGGCCTCTCGCCTCATGACTTTCACAGGTGAGAATGAATAAGCAACAAAACCCCTCTGTGTCTGGAGGAAAGAAAAGAGGAATGGGAAGAGATGAGGTTGCAGTGGTAGCCAAAGGCCAGATTGTGTAAGTGGAGACTGACATATCTTGACCACACTTGGGAAGCCATTGGAGGATTTTTGTTTTATTTTGAGATGGAGTCTTGCTATGTTCCCAAACTGTTCTCGATCTCCTGGGCCCAGGGTATTCTCCTGCCCGTCTCCTGAGTAGCTGGGACTATAGGCATGTTACTATCATACCCACAGTGGCCACATTCCTTTTTTTTTTTTTTTTTTTTGCAGAGGTGGGGTTTGAACTCATGTCTTACACCTTGAGTCATGCCACTAGCCTTTTTTTTTTTTTTGTGATGGGTTTTTCAAGATAGGGTCTCACAAACTATTTGCTCAGGCTGGCTTCAAACCTTGATCCTCCTGATCTCTGCCTCCTGAGTAGCTAGGATTGCAGGTGTGAGTCACAGACACCTTCGAGGCTACATTCTTGAATAATCCAGTACAAGATCTTTCTTTGGCAGTAACTTGGTGTTATGTTAATTCTCTTACCTGTTTTTGTAATAGAGTAGTGTACAACTACTCTATAAACCATAAACCAATACAGCATCTGCTTAGTTTGTAGGATTGTTTGAGGTCACTACCTGGACACTGTACTTAGTAGTATAATAACCAACAGCATGGAGACTAGACCCTGATGACCAGCAGATGATAGAAGCCATCTCCTGAGGAGAAAAAAAAACAAAAAAAAGAAAGGAAAAAAAATAGAAGCCATTTCATCTCTCTGCACCTGTCTGTATTTATAAAATAGGGCTCTCACTAATCCTACCTCATAGGCGTCTGGAAAATGTCATGAATTATTGTATGTAAAGCACATACAACAGGATCTGATACATAATAAATTCTCTGTCACTATTAGTTACTGTGATTATGCATGCTTAATTGTTCCACAAATGCATTTTCCACATTGATCAAAATTGGAGGGGACACCACTTGGTGGGTTATTATTAGCACCTAAGTTAAGATCTTCTGGCCCCCTCCCCTCCTCAGTAAATGCATAATATTTTGAAGCATGCATCTAGTCTATTCTTAGACTTCAAAGTGCACATGAATCTTCTGGAGTTATAGTTAAAATACAGTTTCTGATTCAGGAGATCTGGGGTGGGGCTCTGGTTCTGTGAGTCTAAGAAATGGACCCAGGACCATCATGAATAGCAATACTCTAAGTGCTCTCCTTGGTTATCAGCCATTCTTCCAGAATAAATTATTGTTGCTCAGTTCCCACATCTGACTTTCCCTTGGCAGGCTTTTGGTACCATGTCAGGTACTTTTATGAAACTGGAAATTTTGACACGGTTATAAGAATCTCAGTTGATAAGAAATGCCATTTTAAATAAATGCATTCAAATCTACTACCTGAGGCATTTTCAATCTCTTACAAGGGTGCCAAGAGTCATTTGTGTATGCACTAGTTAGGGTATAGCTTCAGTTATCTGAGAAAATTTCAAAATAACCATGGCTTGAACAAGATAGAAATAAACTTGTATTTCTCTTATGAAAAAAATCAAGAAGGCTGTTGCTGGGTGAGATCATCAGGGACCCAGGCTCTGTCCTTCTCAATGTTGGGTGTTAGTGCATATCTAAGATGGTCCCCTTGTCCACAGGACAAGCAACACAATGCTGGAAGAGAGGGCCAGGTGTGAGCCACAACAATTGCTTGCTCTCACATTCCACTTACCAGAACATACAGAGATACAGGTGAGGCTCTGAAATGTCCGTGAGCTTATCTATAACTTGGGAGTGCTAACATTATGGGAGAAGGCAAGGATGGAAATCTACCAGTCTTTGTCACATGGAATAAAAAAAAGAACAAACCCCAGTCTCAAGAGGAGGCATCAAACTGAGTCCAGTTTTGCCTTTCTCATTCTTATGCCCATGTCATCATAGCTTCCATCAATTGGCATGGTTGTCTTAAATCTCTTTTTATGTCTCACACAGCTACCACATTTATACCAAAAGCATTCCAAAGGGCTGTGAAACTCATTCCCCAAAGAGCAATTAGTTTAAACCCACTGAAACAAGTAATAGACATTTTTAAGGAGAAGATCAAAGGTTGACATTGGATATATTTGTGTGATGAGATTGTTGGACCATTTTTAGTTTTAAGAAAACCCATATTTTTCAGGAGAATAAGTTGTTTCCAGTTTTAAGGAATAAAGAGTCAAGAGCAAATGTGTGCACAGTTGAAAGTGGGTCATTAATCACTACGGTCACGAGTGGAAGATTTGAAGCAGAAGAGACATGAACTGAGATGTGCCGAGAGATGGCATGGAAGATTTGCTCTTGATTAGGACAGAAGGATGTTGTATAATCATTTTTCTTTTAAGCTAAATGGCTGGCCTTTGTTAAACAAGATAGATACCCTGGAAACATGTGACTACCAGAGTTGGCATTTGGCAGTGTGGAATGAAGTCAGCTATTATTCTAGTGGCTTTTGCATTTTTCAGTCTGATCTTTAGTGGTGGGGTAGAATGACTTTTGTTTAAATGGAAAAATCAAATTTAGCAAGTACTTCAGGTAGTTATTTATAGAGGCAGAAGGTGGCTTTTTGGTGTATCAGAAATCAGTATCATTGACTTTGCCTCATGTGACTAAGGCAGGTATTGGCAAGACAATTATTCTTCTCTTTTAGGAGACTTGGAAATAGCCAGAACTACTGAGACCAATACTTTCCTCATCACTAGAGCACAGTTCTGATAGCTAGTGCCAGCTGGACAGGGAACAACTTGCAGGTTGGTATCAGATAAATTCTTCCTTGAGTGTGACATACAAAGAGGTTGGAACTGAGACATGGAGAGGTAAAACTAGTGTTTCTTAAAAACCTACCACCAGCTTAGTATTCTGCCCAGTGACCATTTTCCTAGAAGATCACGCGGAAAAGGGAAGGGAAGGGGAGCTGTAGAGCTGATTAAAATCTGAGACCATTTTTTCTTTCTAATCTTAAAGATTAGATGGCAGCCCCATCTATTGTGGGTGAGGGTTTTCAGACACATTTTAGGATGTGTATAACATATACAGCCAGGTAAATCTGGTAATGCAGTTGCCCAAGGTTACTAAGTATTTTTAAAAGACATTTTGACAATGCTTTTCTTTAAATTTCCGAAGGTGCAATTTGAACATAAATGAATTTTTTAAAGCAGAGCTAAATGATATTCTCCTCCCAGGAGTACAGTGTAGGGTAGGCATCATGGGGTAGGTAGTGTTTGAGAAAGGGCCAAAGAAAGGAGGACACTGGGACCTATACAATGATGGAGGGAGGACCCTGCTATGGCTTGAATATGTTCCCCAAGTTTCAGGTGTTGACTGTTTAATTCTCAAAGTCATAACTGGAGGCGGGGGAGAGGTAGTGGGGAATGGAACCCAAGGCCTGGTACATGCTAGGCAAGAGTTCTACCATGTAGTTATATCTTCAGCCCCAAAGTCATATGTTAATTTGAGAGATGGGAACTCTGAGAGATGATTGGGTTATGAGGGGTCTGCCCTCATAAGTGAATTAATTCATTTATGGATTAATAGATCAATGGGTTTTCATAGGAAGAGGATTTGTTAAAAAATCGAGCTCTCTCTGGCAAGCTTGTTTGTCTCATTATGTTAGAACTTTTACCACTATATGCTGGTGCTATGCTCTTGAATTTCTGAGCCTCCAGAACCATGAGCCAAGTAACTTTCTGTTCCTTATAAATTACCTAATCTTAGGTGTTTTGTTATACAACAGAAAACAGACAAAAACAGCAGAGCCCTTTTTGTCTGCATCTTAGTTGCAGAGCCTCAATCCAAGTAGAAGTGGCATGCATGCTGAGTTGCCTTTTGTTTCTTCTGTCCCTCCCTATGCCTAAGAATCTCCTGAGCCTAAGGATTCTACTGTGATAATATCTCTAAAGAGTTTTCTGAAGTCCCAGCCCCTTAATTAACTTAATCTGGCCTCCTCCCCAACTGCCAGCTGCGGTTCACTCAGTAGAGTTTATCATGGACAGCTACAGCAAGGACACCTGTCTTTGGATACTGGCTTGGCACTTCATTTCATTTGACTTCAGTTTCCTCATCTCTGAAAGGAAGGGACTGGTATTAAATGTCAACAGTTGCTTTTCTTCCTAAAGTTCAATTACATTTTTTTTCAGAGTAAAACCTCTTAAAGTCTACTGACTTACAAATTCAGAAGCAGATTCATTTTTAAAAAATCTAGTTATACATCTGCAGGAATGCAATTATGTAGATATTATTATATAGGTATTTACTCCCAAGTCAGCAGGAATACACCAAAACCAGAATGAAAACATAAATGGAGGTGGGGTCTGGGAGAGATAATAACAAAAGATGGAAAATGGAGTATATTGTGATCATATTTAGCTTAAAGTATCATGAATGTAATGATAATAGACCTATCTCATGTTCAGAATTTCCACTGTCTTTGTCATTATCCTCACTGAGGGTCATAGGTAGATTGAAAATTTAGAAAAGTTGGTTTTAGATTAATCATGAAAGATAAACTGTGGTACAATAACGAGATGATTTTTCCTACCATTTGTGAACTTTTGGAGACTTAAATTCTGTCCCTATGGGCAGCAGGGTTGGTTGAATTGCATTCAGGTCAGACCCTCTATAAAATGAGTAGTCCTAATCCTTGCTTGGGATAACAGAAGAAAAAGTGGGCATCTCACCAAACTATCAGAACCTTTAAGTAGGAATACATAGAGTTTTCCCCCAGAAGCAATGGTTTCCAAAGATCATCATGCTTTTTTTTTTTAAACTACAAGGCATAAACAAATAAATATTTCCAAATATTTTCTCCTCCTCGAAAAGTCCTGTTAATTTGAAGAGTTACTTTCAACTCACCAACACCAAGGATCAGTTACCTTTATAATGGTAAAAATAGAGCACCCACATAGGGTTGAGGGCAGAAAGCCATTGGCACTGTGACCTTTCTCTATTTAGATTCTTGTGGGCAGCAGACCCTACACCTGCCCATTCTCGTGAGCCACTGCCCTCAGGCCTGAGGATGGGCCTTGGACCATCTAGAATGACTCTGCTTGGTCAACTACATTCCCATGTAGATTTCTCCTCTCGGTTTTGCTTTTTTTCAGTCCCACTTGTTAGGAAAAATAAAGGACAGTAGAGGTTGCCTTCAGCAATCAGACAAACTTATTTATTAGATAAAGACCAGGGACAAAATTCTTCCTGGAAAGTGGAAAAATACAGTGAAAATAGAATGTGTGAGCTTGAATACATTTGCAGTCTATTGGCAAGCTAAGCCACATGTGTAGAGGAAAATGCTCAGGGGCAAATATAAACAGGGCAATCAATCCAGCTGTGCTGAGCATAGCCTTTGGAGTACAGCCAGTCTTTGGAGATCCTGAGAAAAAGCATGTGAAAGTAGGGTGGAAAGCTGGGTAGAGTAACAGTGAGCAGTGGCGCAGTGTGGAAATGGATGGCAGTTGAAGCTAACTGAAAGTAAGTGTGAGGAGTTTGGACATTGGGATGAGGTCTAAGGGGACATGAGACTGAGACAGTGACTGCTAACGTGGTGATATCACTAAAGGATGCTAGTTCAAAAAGAAGAGGAGACCAGGGAAACTTTGGAGTCAACAAAGTAAGGTTAGATTGGCCTTAGATAAGGAAAAAACAGGAGGGTGCAGAAAGAGGAAAAGGGTCCGAGTCAGTGTTGTTCAGAAAGTTATGGGCTTTGTCCAAAATTCTCCCCATATCATACTTTCTGACTAGCCCTCAAGCCCTGCTCATTTCAGCTCCTATTCCCCCTTCCCCACAGCTCACATCCCATAGAAGTAGGGGCATCTCTTCTACCCTGTAGGACATGATTTAGACAATTTGAGATACAGGCCAGAAAAACTCTAGGAGCAGGGCATGTATACGTCATTTTCCTCTAACTTGATGTCCACTCCAAGTTCCTTTATAGTATTTTAGCCTAAAATCTTCATCTCCCAGTACCCTTTGGTTTTTCTACTTGCCTAAAACCTGTTCCTCCAAATAACAAGACTTTTCTGTCACAACCCTATGCCAACCTAACCTCATCTCTATTCCACAGTTGTTTGCTCCAAGTTCTTTCCTGTAGGTTCTGTCCTTAAGGAATAAGAGAGAAGAAGCTAATTCAGAGTCACCTCTCCTCCCCTAAACCACGATATTTTAGGAAGGTCTTATTCCCCACCTTCTCTAGCAGAAGCAGCACAACCTTCCCAAGATAAATTAATCAGTACACAAACAGGGACTATTTGAAGCTGGAGCTGAAGCCTTGGGAATGATGAAGGAGAGAAGTTAGAGCACAGGAAAATTGTTGAGCTGGGATATTCCTTAAGGCACCCCTTGGCCGGGTTGGGAAGGAATTAGTTTAGAATGGAGAGTGTCTGTATCCCCAGAGGCACAGTACTCCCCCATGGGGGACAATGGGATAGCCTTGGAAAGATCCTGGGTACCAGCAATGACTGTGACCCTTTCAGGCCCATCAGCAATTGGACAGATGGTCAGGGGCTTTTTACCACAGGACCACAGGCAAAAGAAGGGCCTAAGGGGGCCAGAGAAAGAGATGCTGGGGAAAGTATAGATATGAGATCCATCAGTCATGCTGTAGAAGGAGATGTCTCCTGACTCATAGTCTAGGAAAATCCCAACCCGGCGAGGGGATCCTGCTAATGGGAGAGGGGTCCGGAGTGGGGTTAGGGCCCAGTACCCATTTCCATACAACTCTACAGCCCAGAACCCATTCTCAGGAGTCATGGGGTCAAATCCTTTCTTTATCACATTCTCCCTACATACACCAATTGCCCAGTCAGTCCTGTCTCCTACCTCTACCTCCCAGTAATGTCTGCCTGAAGTGAAGGTCTCCCGGCCTAACACACAGGGCCAGAAGTCAAATCTCTCTGGTTTGTCAGGCAGTTTTTGACGTGAATCTTCCAGTCGAACGGATTTTGAATCCTCATATAGAAAGAGGTGGGGGTGGGCCGTGTCTGGATCCAAAGTCACATCAACTGGAGACAGAAAGTATAAAGATCAGTGAATGGTAGAGGTTATGCTAGGTAGCAGTTAGATATAAGAGATAGCCACAAGAAGAAGAAAATCATTGTAATTAAACTTCCCAACTCCACTGGTCAGTTTCTGTTAAGATCAAAGTAGCCCAGAGGCCAGGGGCTATCACAGGACTTTGAAGTTAGCCATTTTCCTAAAGCTTAATCCTTTCTTTACTCAAGAGTAATCTCCATCCTAAACATCAACTAGGGCTGTGAGTTTACATGAGGAATCTCTTTAATTTAATAAGACAAAGACCCAGGCCCAAGAGCTTCTCTCTAGACATCTGGTAGAGCAGGGACTGAGAATGTCACATAGGTAATCTGAAAACCCAGGCCTAGGGATCTATTCTAGGGGCAAAATGGACCTGGGGCTAAGAATTCCTCAATAAATATTCCAATTCTAAATGCTGATGCTGTCATTCTCACTCTAGAGACAACCTGCTTTCAGTCTGTTGAAAGTGTACTCCCTTCCTAATGAACTTTACTATCATTTTCACTTGCCTGAATTCTTCTCTCAAAGCAAAAACCAAGTTATACACTAGAGCTCAACTTCCAGTCACAGTTACGGGACCCATCTTTCCTTCTCCAAAGAAAGAGCAGTATTCTGGGAGTTGACAGGGTTCCTCAGATAGCTAACTTCCTGGCCTACTTACAAGTCTCCACCCCTCAAAGTCTCCTCACAACACCAGCAGCCACAGGGTGATATAAGAGCTGATTATCCCTAATGGGATGTTATTAGAAGCATCTTGTCTCCTAGCCATCTTCCAAGAGCCCATTTGCCATCACCTCTCCCTTTTTTGTCCTCATTTCTAAAGTATGTTTAGTGTTCTTATATCCAAGTCTCACAGGGCTTTGAATTCTCAGGAGATAAAGCCTCAGAGGCCTTGAGAAGTTCAGAGTCACTGACCTGCATGCAATGTAGCCTTTTTCTCCTCTGCAATGAAAGATAGAGATCGTCAGTGACAGTTTATAAAACAAAAGAGAAAACCTTGTGGATGAAATAATGACAAGAAGCTAGAACTTACTGAGCTCTTCCAGCAGTTTCTCTGGAAAACAAACAAAATTATCTCAATGGTTTTTTTATAATGGCCGTGAGGGAGGGGATATGACTGGTATGGGAGACACATGAAAGAGAAAGTGTTTAATTCATAACCACCTAATTACTGAAACATTACCAATAAGGAACAGAATTTTACTTTGTTTTGTTTTCTAAGAAATAATCAGGAAGTTCCTGCTGGCTTAGGATCAGATCTTTAATAATAAGATTACTGGGAAACTGAGTTACAAGTTGGGGTAGTGAGTAAAATCAGGTCTAAAATGCCAATTAGAACCTGGCACTGGTGGCTCCTGCCTATAATCCTAGCTACTCAGGAGGCAGAGATTTGGAGGATCGAGGTTCAAAGCCACCCCAGGCAAATGGTTTTCGAGACCCTATCTTGAAAACACTCATCACAAAAAAAGGGTTGGTGGAATGACTCCAGGTGTAGGCCCTGAGTTCAAGCCCCAGTACCATAAAAAAAATAAATAAATAAAATGCCAATTAGAAATGGCCTTGACTCTGCCTGTGCCCCAACCTCTCTTCTTCACATCAAGTATCTGTGATTTCAGAAGACTTATAATTCCTCCCAACTTTCAAATTTCTAGAATCAAATATATTACTGTTGGAAGACATTCTAAAGATAATGTATGCAAACTTCCTCTAAAGCACTCCTGACAAGCAGCCCTTGTGGATTCTGTGACTTACCTTTAGAGCTGAATTCACTCTTCTGCTCTCTGGATCTTTCCTTGTATAGTCTCCAAATGAAAAATATGGACCCAATGGTGAGAAGTCCTAAGACTATTAGAATGACAGCCACAGCAACTATCCAGGGAGTCAGCCTTGGGAAGAAGTTAACTAAAACAAAATCCAAAGAAGAACATTGTTGGGAAAATGAACAAGTCTAACTTTTCTCCTGATACTAAAAGGTGATGTGGAGGAGGGGACAACCTGGGTCACTTCTGACTCTCCCATGGCAAAAATAGCTACTCCAATACCACTCTGAGCTTTTCAGCAAAATTTGAACTTGAGCAAGAGAGGAGTGAAGAGTTTTTTTTGGGGGGGGGCGGCGGGGGGACAACAAATGTGAAATAAAGGATACAATGAACCAGTTCATGTTTAGAAATTCCTTCTTAACGATCTATCAATGCAGAATGGAGGCCAAGGGGACAAGGGAGGTAAATAAGAAGGAGGAAATGTCACCTCTGTGTGTAACAGAATAAGAATCATTAACCAATAAATAAGGAAATATTTCTGCCTAAACCAGAAATTATACCTAGGGAATAATGAAAGGATTTCTTTCCCTATAGGCACTGGAAATCTATACTGAGCTCTAGCATGAAATGAAAAGGGGAGGAGGGGATAAGAGTAGAAACAGTAAAATTAGAAATATAATTTAGTCTTCATGCTTATTCAAGGAGAAGGACCTAGATGTGAAGGTTCCCAGAGAGAAAGCTTCTCTACCTCAAAATATCTTCTAAAATGAAAAAAAAAAATGCGCAATTTTGAGAATTTTATACTTTCAGAGTCTTTACTCTTCTAATGTAGTTGGTGGGTCTCCCTCAAGTCAGTGGGCAAGCACTTAGGTGGGAAGAGTGGACAACTCTGCTATGAGGTCACATTTGAGTAGGTGCCCCAGGTCATGTGGCCCTGAAGATGTGACAACATAGGAATCCAGCGTTGCTTTCACTGACCTGGTATGGATATCCCTACTTCCTTCTCCTGATCAAGAAGGAGATTCTGGATGCAGCAGGACACGTTATTTATGGAGTTGTGTCTGATGACCACTGAAGTTGTCACAGTGAACAGGCCTTCTTCGTCAGGATTCTTGGACTCTGATGAGAATGGTAATTTCTCTCCTGTGGGAGTTCTCCACTGCACCTGGGGCTCTGGGTACCACCCCACTGAGGTGCACTCCAGCCGGATCTGTCCATTCTCTTGAACTTCCATAGTGATGTGAGGATCGGAGCCTAGAGCTATGTAGACAGAATCTGGTCTAAGTCTTTCCATAGATTCCATGTTGGGATCCTTATCATACTTAGAGAAAGAAACCAAGGGGAGGCACTCCTCTCCATATTTTTACTACACAAGAAGACTGAGATGTCACTAAAAGGAATTTCATATATCTTATCAGAAAGAAAAGCCTACTTGGGACCTATCCTTTGAAATGGGGACTGAAGTTTGATAGCAGTCATGGGGGTTCTTGTCCAGTCAGCAGGAACAGCAAGACCAATGACTTTGAGGTAGGTTAGTGGCCTAGGCTGGGAGCTTTAGAAGTGAGAAAGAGCTCTGTGGTTGGAAGTATTACAAGATGACTCTGGGGAGGAGAATTAGAATTGGAATATTCAAAGATGGATAGAGGGGTATTCTTGAGAAAAAGATTCTGTTCCCTGAGATTATAGTTGATAATTTAAATTTCCTTACTTATGAAGCTGATTTAGGAATTTTCTTTTTGAGTTTGCTAAGGTAGGAGCTCTACTACTTCAGCTATGCCTCCAGCTCCTTTTTTACTTTGTTTTTCAGATAAGGTTTCACATTTTCTGCCCAGGACTGGCCTGGGACCACGAACCTTCTAAACTCTGCCTCCCAAGTAGCTGGGGTTATAGAGATGTGCCACCACAACAGCTGCAAGAATTTTCTTAAATGGTCTCAATGTCATCTTCCCTCACACAAGTGTAACCTAAGAAAGATCAATACAAAGCTGTTTCTTTTCCTGTTTGACCTAAGTCTTCTCTTCCCTTCCTCCTCTTCTTCCTCTTTCTTTACAATTTCACAGGGTACAGAAAAGTACTGAGCTGCAGAGAAAAGTCCTTGACACATGTCCACAACTATCCCCATTCCAAGCTAGTGTGTATATATGAAAATGTACATGATTTTCATGAAAGGGACTACCACTTTTATAGAATAAAAAAATGATGACAATAGTTTTATGCCACTAAATATCTAGGTTTTTTTTTTTTTTTTTTTTTTTTTTTTGGCCATGCTGGAGTTTGAATTCAGGGCCTCATGCTTGCTAAGCAAGTACTTTTACCACTTGAGCCACTCCACCAGTCCTAGAAAATAGCAGCTTCTTTTTGGTGGTATGGGGGTTCAAACTCAGGGCATCACACTTGCTAAGCTGGCACTCAACTACTTGAGCCACTCCACCAGCCCTTTTGGGCAGTACTGAGGTTTGAACTTAGAGTTTCACCCTTGCTAGGCAGGCGCTCTATCACCAGAGCCATTCCACCAGCCCAATATCTAGGTTTTTACAATCAACTTTATTTATTTATTTTTTTAGTGGGACTGGGGTTTGAACTCAGGGCTTCATGCTTGCAAAGCAGGCATTATACCACTTGAGCCATACCTCCAGTTCTACAATTGGCCTTTTTTCTTGTTTTTGTTTTTGTTTTTTCTTTTTAATTAGGATATATTTGTTGTATAGGGGGGATTCATTGTGACAATTCCAAATATGCTTATATTGTACATTGGTTAGATCACCCTCACCATCTCTCCCTCTTGATGCAATTGACTTTAAAGCTTTAAGATACTCTTCTGTAGGAATGAAGTGAGAGTTATACATGATGCATTATATACGGCAATATATTTGTATGTTACACATTTAAATTAGTCAATAATAATATCTTACAATTATATAATGATTTTAGGATTAGCAAAGTAGTTTTTTAGGTATTGCTTAGTTTTATTTAATTCTTGCAAAATCTTACTGGATAGATGATACCCCAATTTCACAGAGGGAACACAGCTCAGAAGGATATTTCCTTGGTGTCCCTTACTAGTAAGTGGGAAAGAATGTTACTAGTAAGTAGTGTTTCCTCTAGAATGCTAACCATTTTCCTCGTTATTTCACCCTGAATTTTTTCTTGAAGGAAAAACCCCCCAAAGAATCACAGCAAAATCTTTTCTAGGTAGATCAAGAGTTTTAGCAAAGGGCTGTGCTCTATGATCTTAGGAATTCAGTTCCCTAGAGACAAATCCATGAAACAGTCTTAAAGTGTGTGGCATGCTTACCACAGCTTTGTCAAGTGGTGAAAAGTAGACACAACTTAAATACCTGATTATGGGAACTGACCAAGTAAATTATGGTGTGTTTCAATATCAATGTTATACAGCCATTACATCCTGCATTTATTTAATTAGTTTTCTGGGGGAAATATTCATCCTATCACTGAGAAAACAGGGCAAAAATAATTAAAGTAAAGCTATATGCAAAAGACATTTCACTTTGATTTCCACACTCAGCTCAAACTCATCCCCATTAATCTCCTACTCTAGGTTGGCCAACTTCTTCAACCTAAAAGGGATGTGGGGAATGAATTTGATGGTTTTCACAGTAAGTGACCCATGGGAAGCTACCTACTCACCAGCCACCTGCAAGTGCATAATGGCCTCTTCGTAGGTTCCATTCTCTCTGAAAAAGCATCGGTACTCCCCATCGTCCGAGGCCCTGACTCCGTGTATCCTCACAGCAGCATAACCAGTAGTGATGTTGTCCTTCACCATCGTCACCCTGCCTCGGTACTCCATCATCTGCTCTGCCTCCTGCTCCTGCTGGTCCTGGTACAGGAACACGGCTGGCGACAACTTTTGTCTAAACCACCGCAGCTCCATATGCTCGGCACTTATGTTTGGGGAGAGGTGACAAGGCAGCTCTGTGTCTGTACCCGCCACAGCCAGGATGGGCTCCAGGGGTCCTATTACATCAAAGTAAGCTGCCAAAACAAGTGGAATCAAACTGGATGAGGGAATGGAAATTGAGGACCAACACAGACCAGGCTCCTGTTAAAAGGCAGAGGCCTTTCCATTGTCTACTATTCCTGGACCCCTTTGGAGGCCACTAGAGACTAGAAGCAAACCAGTTATTTAGATTTGCTGGGACATTTCAGCCCAGCACGACAGAGAGAAGGAGTGAGAAGGGAGACATACCAGCATCCAGCTTGGGCAGTTGCAGGAACATGAAGGTGAGCAAACACCTGGAGAGGCAGGAATTTGGGGAAACTGCCATCTCTGACCTTCCTGCAGCAGGAGGACACTGATGTGAGACTGCCAGGAGTTTCAGCCTAGGACATGAATGATCAGGAGAGAACTCTGGGCTCTGTAGACCCTCTGTTCTCCACAGCCCTCCAGCAATTCTCTCCAACCTGGAGGGCCCTGGTTATTTGCATCTGAAGACCCTCTGTGCCTCCTCTCCAGTGCGGATTTTCAGTCCATGCTACCAGCCATCAGGGCTCTTCCACTCACCTTCTAAGTATGGTCAAATAGCAAACTGGCTGGGTGCTGCTGGCTTCTCACCTGTAATCCTAGTTACTCAGGAGGCAGAGATCAGGAGGATCGCAGTTCTAAAGCCAGCCCCGGCAAATAATTTGTGAGACTCTATCTCAAAAAAAACCCTTCACAAAAAAGGGTTGGTGGAGTGGCTCAAGATATAGGCCCTCAGTTTCAAACCCCAGTACCAAGAAAAAAAAAAAATTAAAAAGTACAAAACAAAACATAAAACAGCCAACTGAGCCCTGCAACCCTCAAATATACTTAGTCTCCAGAAGGGAGTTGCAAAGTGTGAGTTGCATAGAAATGAACAAATCTTGGAATCACTACATTTTTTTAAAAGTCTTCTTTATAACAGGATAATTTGTTATTTGTTTTTAAAAATCATAAGAAAGATAAAGCCTTGAGAGCAGAAATGGAGACAAAGGAAATAAAATGGTGGAGAAAGAAAAGGATGGGAGGAGAAAGAGCAAGAAGGGGGAGCTGAGGAGCCTGAAGAATAGAAGGCCTAGGACTAGGAAGGAATTGGAAAGAGAGAGTTATGCCCTCCTGATGCTCAGTCACAGGGGTACGGAGAGTAATAGCAACTACTGACCTCAAAGATTTTGGAGGAAAAGGCAGAAGGAGCCAGGGCTACCAAGTGAAAAAGCTGGTTGTAGCCCCCGGGGCAAAAGTTAAAAGCCAGCAGAATAAGGAAGGAGGAAGTGCTCTCAGGAAAGCCTGTCCCCAGGTGGCCTGGTATATTTACTTTGAACAAAAAAAAAAGTTTTCCACAGAGATGGAGAACTATGGTTTTCATCTCAGAGTTCAGGGTATATGCTGCCTGATTAGCTGTACTAAATAAAAGAGAATGGAGAAAAAAGGGAAAGGGGTGGAGGAAATGCTAAAATGAGACCTTTGGCCAGTTAATTCACCACTCCATGTCACAGTCCTTTTTTCTCTAAAAATTAGAATATTACTGAAGGTGTGGCTCAAACTGCAGGGCACCTGCTGTGTAAGTGTGAAGCCCTGAGTTCAAACCCCAGTCAGACCAAAAGAAAAAAAAAGGTCAATTTCACCTTGAGCCTGGCACCAGTGAGCGGCCTGTACTTCTAGCTACTTGGGAGTCAGATCTGGAGGATCGAGGTCTGAGGCCAGTCATGGCAAATCATTTGTGAGATCCCCATCTCCAAAATAAACAGAACAAAATGAACTGGAGGTATGGTTCAAGTGGTAGAGTGCCTGCTTTGCAAACGTCAAACCCCAGTCCCACCAAAAAAGTAAATAAATAAAAAATAAAAATAAGAATAATTCCTGGGACTCTGGATGTGATTCCCAGCATTGTGGGGGGCGGGGGAGAAAAGAAAATTATTTTTAATAGCTTCCTTTGAGAGGTATTGGGAGGAGTAAATGAGATTAAGCAGATAACACAGAACAAAGGCCCAGAAGCAGGTAAATTGTCAACTATTATTTTTTCCATGGGTTGAAAACTGAAAGAGCAGAGGTCAAGGCAGCAGCAGACCCCTGCTCATGTCGGTCACACTCTTCTTCCTCAGGGCACCCACCAAAACAGCTGTGTGGGTGGCATAATTCCACAGGAAGCAAGTCTTAAAGGCAGGAGCAAATGCACCACCAGCTCGGGAGGTGTAATTCAGATTACAGGGCCCAAAGTTGTCCCCCTGCCAAGGTTGCCTCCCTCAAAGCCACTCATGATACCAGTAATTCCTTATTTGGGGCTAAACTTCTAATTGTTAAGAAAAAGTTGAAAAATCTTTTTATGAAGTGGAAATTACCATTAATCCACCAACTGATGACTTCATGTTGGCATATTTCCTTCCAGTATTTATTTCATGCTTATGTACATCATAGGAACAATCTGCAAGGCTTTCTGCATAATTCAAAACATTGTTAGGCTGCATAATTTCTAAGATTATGGGATATTTTTCAATTTTTTCCTATAATAAGTAATGAGCTTTATATATGTCTTTGTTCACAATTCTGATAACTTCCTGAGAAACTGATAAATTTCCAAAAATAGAGCCACTGGGTCAAAGGGTATGAGGATACTGCCAAAGCCTCTTTCTCAAGTGTAGAACCATTATGCCATCAGCTAATCCCTGTCAGCTGAGGACTGATGTTTTAAATCTTCCTTATGGGAACTGGTAAAAAAAATTAATTAAATTGTAAGTGTAGTATGTCTTTGTGTGATACTGAGGCTGGTCTTTTATCATGTGTTAATTAACCATTTAATATATTCTAGAAATGACCTACACCTTTTCAGACCAGTTGTCTACTGTTTTTATTTTCTTTGTGGTTTTTTTTCTTTTGTTTGTTTTTTTTTGTGTGTGTGTTTTCTTTTTTTGTCCACTGTTTTTAAGACTGGTCTTAGTGTTTGTTTGTTTTTTTTTAAAACAATCTGCATGAACTTTTTGGAAATTAAAGATAGTAATACTGTATTATATGTACGACAAAGTCCTCCTCAATTTTGTTATTTGCTTTTTAATTAGGATTACAATTAAGACAAAAGATAATTGGTCCAGTTGGCCCACTAGGCTGCTAGGAGAATGATTGCTTTTAAGCAAAAATCTGATCAGGTCACTTTTTTGCTTAAAAAAATCCACACATATAAATGTCCTTAAGAGATGCTACATTTATCTTATTCTTGCATACAAGAATATATATCATCATAAAAGATTAGGGTCTTTAATTCTGAATCCATGAATTGTCATTTTTGGCTAATTTGTGTTTACAAACAATTTATATAATAATTTAAATATTCCACCCTAATTTATCAGAATAAGGAAGAAAATAAAGATATTACCAGTAACCAAATAATCAGAAAGAGTTTGTGTATGTGTTTTCATAATTGGGAGTTTGTAACCATGATCATGTTGGTTTTACTCTGTGAGAAAAGGATATAATTAAGGATACATTAAGATGACTGTTCAGAAAATTTCAGGGAAAGCTAGAACTGATTTGATGTCCATGATATATACATTTGCATTTGCATTAAATTTCATCGCATGTTTAATAAGGCTAAAATATAAGAAACAAAATTTAAGAGATTTACAAGAGTTATTCAATTAACATTACTGTTAAGTAGATAGTCTTCTTTATTTTTTCTACAACATATTTGGGTCTATGTAATCATGAGTGACAATATATGCCAATCACAAACATTGAAAAACTCCCCTCACATTGCCCTAGTGACCCAACAGCAAATTCAGTACCTTCATCTGGTTAAGAAAATGCTGTGGATCTAGCTTAATCTTGTCAAGAAAATGCTCTAGCAGTCACCCAGTTTACTGTCAGCCTTTCCTCCTTCCTTCTCCTGCCTCCTACGTACCGTCTGATCCTACTTACCCACCTGCTAGAATTTGGAATGGGTATGGTTACCTCTCTCCACAATCTCCAGAGAGTATTGTTTGCTTTTCCTTGTCCAGAACACTCTGCCCCTTTTTATCCGCACGACTAACTCTTGTTCTTCCTCAAAGGTCCCTTAAAGGCTGTACCTTCTGCAATCTCTTCCAGAAGCAAGCAGATGTTATCTAAGGCTTCTCTGTTCACTTATCACACCTCAGTGTGATGTCAGCTGAGCACCCTAACCAGAGTTTTAGAAAGGAGCCTTCCAGCCCTGCCCAACTCATGTGAAAAACACTTTTGAAGTGTTGGGTCTCATCTACAAGTGTAAAGTAAATGAAAGCATTTTACTTCTTGATATATGGGATTTGTTTGAATATTACTCTGGTTGGACTTTTCTCCCTCCAGGTGAATCAGCTCTCCTGAAAGATGAGCCAGACTTATCCTGTGTCCCAGACAACTTCCTGGTCCCTCCTAGTTTGCAAAGCAGATATGTCTACTGACATCTTTTGTTTACAAGTTTACTTCCCTCACTAAACTAAGTGCTTCTAGTTCATACTCCCTGTCTTCTCATCAGCATATAGACTAAAATAGATTTGCAGTTTAAGCCAACTTGTCTTCAGCCTTCCTGTACTATTCCCAACTCCCCTTTATGCTTACCTTTCTGAGATATCACTTAGAACCTACAAACACAGCAGGTGCTATCAGTGCTATCACATCTCCTCTTCCAATTCCTCCCAAAGCAGCATGCAAGTCTTTTTTTTTTTTCTCCTCAGGGAAATATTAATTTTATTTATTTCTTTTATTCATATGTGCATACAATGTTTGGGTCATTTCTCCCCTCTTCCTCCTGCCCCCTCCCTTCTACCCCCCCTCACAAATCTTATTTAAAAAGAAATTCTTATTTAAGTCTGGAGTACAACCAAGATTCTCCCTGCTGGATGCTCTGGGCTACAGGGCACCATCTGAAGGATTTTTGGTTTGTTTTGTTTTTTGTCTGAGGACTGAACCTAGAGCTTCCTGCATGCCAAGCACATGCTCTAGTACCCAGACATACCCCTGCCTCTGTAGAGCTTCAGGTAAAGAGGTATCCACCAGTTTTGCATGAACTATTGAGATGCCCCTGAACAATGGATCTGGCTTAGGGTCTTGGGCTTGTTTTGCATGTGGCCAAACTGAGCCAAGAAGAAGAACTGGAGAAAATGGACTTCAAGGACAGTACTGTATTCTCCTGTTGCTTGCTATTGAGTTTTGTGGTCAGTTAGTTACTCTTTCTTGGGGGTACACCTATTGACTTGCTAGTAAAAATCAGATATGACCTAATGACATTTTTGGCATTAAAATACTGAAATAATTTCCCTATTTACGAAGCCCATATTAAAGTTATACATATTGCAGCACAACAGAGTATGAATATGTGAAGCATGGGTGAAAAGAAAATGAAGAGATTTCCATGTGGAAGAGGGGCTCCTGGGGATAGGAAAGTTAAATGTATGTGTAGGACAAGAGGCTAAGATCTGAGTTATATTCTTAGAAATATTTTTTAAATGGAGAGTTCCTAGAATAAAAAAGAGGGTAACCCAAGAACTTATGGGAGGCAATAAGTGAGATTGGATTGAGCAAGGTGGACATAGGAAGAGACTGGGGCTGTGTGGACCACTGTTTGAGTTCATTTCAGCATCTGAGCTGCCCCCCATTATCGTTCATCCTAGCCTTTCTTTCATCCTGTGACCTGGTAGCACACTCCATCCAAAGCAGGGCTGCATTTTCCCTGAGGAGGACAGGTTATGGACAGTGTCAAAGTGTAGAATACAAACATTTTAAGAGCAGCCTAAAAATTCATTAGTGGCCTAACTTCATCTGTTTTCCTCTCATCACACCTGTCACACTGTGTTCCCTTGTCATACCTTGTCTGTTTGACTTCCCTAAAAGCAGACCCTGAGAAAAAGATGTAGATGCAAGTAATGGGAGGTGACTCCAGAAAACACTGTGAGAAAGTGAAAAAATAAGCAAGGAGGAACCAATAAAGGGTATGTTCATACTTGGGCTACTATTGTAGATTCAGTTTTGCTGGGAGCTCTCTAAGTGACTGTGTAGAACTAGAAGTCCCCCAACTCAGAATTGTCATGGATTGGTAAGAAAGATGAAATCCTGCACCTCACTGGCTTGGGATTCAGAGAGATGCAGGAAGCCATCAGTGCATTGAGAACTGTCTGCATGTAGGCTTGGAGAGAAGAAGTGAAGAGAGAGAGAGAGACTTGGAGAAGGAAAAATGGGTCAATTAATCTGGGGTAACTTCCAAGAGACCTTTTGTTTCGTAAGAAAATTTAGGCCAGGTGCCAAAGGCTCACACCTGTAATCCTAGCTATTCAGGAGGCAGAGATCAGGAGGATCCTGGTTTGAAGCCAGCCTGGGGCAAATAATTCGTGAGACCCTATCTTGAAAAAAAAAAAATCACAAAAAAGGGCCAGTGGAGTGGTTCAAGGTGTAGGCCCTGAGTTCAAACCACAGTACCACAAAAAAAAAAAAAAAAAGGAGAAAACTTAAAAACAATTGTCGCTACCTCTTTTCTTTCCCACCTCATCACTAACATGCTGTCAGTATTTTTTTCATTTTCATGCATTCTGAAGTTTTGACTCTTTGGGAAATAGAAGCTCAGAATCCTGGAGAAGTAAAAAGTCAATGGCTTGTGCACAGTTGTGCTTTTTCCATTATGCAGTAACAGAGCAGTTCACAAAAGGTTTATTGTTTGTGAAGCAATGGGTGGGAGGCACTCAGAATTTTCCAAGCCCCAAATGAGCTGAATTAAATTATAATTTGAGTCAAACATGTGGGAACAAATTATCATTTGAGTTAAAGATATGTACTGGGAATGTGTGCATAAAACATACAATAAAACAACTGTTCCCTTCTGCAAATATCTGATTACAAAAAATTATCAATAAATCATGAACAAGCTTTTTGTTTCAGTTTTTGTTCTGAGAAATATGGAGTAAGTTCCTTTTGGCTTTAGATGCTAAGACATTTTGCTATACCTGGGAACTGACAGCATGGGGCCACGTTTGGGGTGAATGGAGTGAGTGCTGGAAGTCTAGTAGTAATGTTCTGACTGTCTATGGCAATGTTGAAGCCTGACAGCTAAAACCTACTTGCACCATGGATTCCATACACTGTGGAGCAATTCCACTTACCAGGGAGAATTGGAAGATGGACACATTGCAAGGAGAGGATATCAGAGGGATTTGTTATAGGATTTATGTTTGCATCAGATGATTTTGGGGAGGTTCAGTAAAACAAGGCTTATTCTGTAAACCTTTTTTATTTTGGCAGTAATGGGGTTTGAACTCAGGGCCTCCTTCTTGCAAGGCAGGCTCTACTACTGGAGCCATTCTAGCAAGGAATTGTTCTGAATGAATATTTTTGGCAAGTGGAAGACAATTTATGATTGGTTATTCTAAAACTTTTTGTTAGGAAGTGGGAGGAAGAGAGTGGACTGAAGTGATTATTGGTAAAGAAACAGTAATCACTCTGGTTAGCTGAGAGGAATGGATGGTTATTTTGTGTTTTGCAATGTTCTCGTCTGTGCTCTGACATGGTTATGGAGTGGTCTTGTTTTTATCTCACCCAATCATAATGGCAGAATAGCCTTGCTTCATGGTTGGGGTTGAGTGAAATTGTTTAAGTAGGAAACACGTAAGTGAGTGCCTGGCTAGCTCGCAGCTGATCGCTATCAGGCCTACTTTTACCTTTCTCAGTCAGTGCTTGTGTTGTCTTTCAGAGCTATAGATACCTGGTAATGTTTGTTTTCTTGTTTCAGTAGTACATGGGATTGAACCCAGGGCCTCATGGATGCTAAACACAGGCTCTACCACTGAGGTACATCCCAAGCCTCATATTTGGGGTGGAATAATCTTTGCTAACCATTTCAATTTTGAAAGAGCTAGAATCACATTTCTATATTATATATTTTTAGTTTCAGATACCTTTTTATTAGAAGTCACATAAAGGGTATGAATCCAAATACATGTATAAGCTTTAAATCCCATGAGGCATGAACACCCAACTAGTCGCCTGATATGGTACAACTTACCAGAAGTCAAATTTCCTCCTTTCTGCAGTCAAGATATCTGGAGAAGGGATTGACAATTGAATGATTTCTGAAGAATCTAGACCTTTAGGTAACAAGAAAAATGGAAGGGAAAGCCTTTACCTGTATTTGCTGTTCCTTAGGTACTCCCAGTTTAAAGTTGAAAGTAGCACATTTTGGGGTATTGCTTTCTGAGTCCCAGCATGGGCTAGTGGTCTATTTTCAAAGCTCCATAGATGGGAGGGAGCCCCATGTTTAGCAATGTTTTTAGAAGGCTTCAAGGAGAGGGTAGAATTGGGCTGGATCTTAAATGATGATGAGGTGGGTAGATGGAATTACTGACCTCAATCTCTTACCCCTCCCTGAATGCTCTCATCATCCCTGATATGCTCTCATCATGGACAAAGTATATTACATCTACCCTTTTTTTTGTTTTGTTTTGTGGACTGGGGTTTGAACTGAACTGAAGGCCTACACCTTGAGCCACTCCACCAGCCCTTTTTCATGATGGGTTTTTTCGAGATAGGGTCTTGCGTACAATTTGCCCTGGCTGGCCTCGAACTGCCATCCTCCTGATCTCTGCCTCCTGAGTAGCTAGGATTATGGGTGTGAGCCACCTGCGCCCAGCTACTCTCTTGACACTTCATTTGACCATGTGACTTGCTTTGGCCAATGGCCCAAAGTGAACATATGCCAGTTCAAAGACATTGTAAGAGGTAACACACATGCATAGGAAATCAATGTGAGCCAATGCCCTGTATAGCTATCCTTATCTCAGCCAGCAAAAACCCTTGTTCCTTCCTATTATTGCTTATACTCTCTCTACAACAAAATTAGAA
Organism: Castor canadensis; assembly: GCF_047511655.1. NCBI lineage: Eukaryota > Metazoa > Chordata > Mammalia > Rodentia > Castoridae > Castor > Castor canadensis. The sequence goes on from NC_133393.1 coordinate 29,635,962, forward strand.
ATAAGGGCAAAATAGTTTCTGCTGGCTATTGAGGGGGTGGGGGGGAGAAGGAGGGGGCGGAGTGGGTGGTAAGGGAGGGGGTGGGGGCAGGGGGGAGAAACGACCCAAGCCTTGTATGCACATATGAATAATAAAAGGAAAAAAAAAAAACAAAGACATTGTAAGAGATTCTTGCACGTTTCTACTTATCCTCTATCCGGTACATAAGAAAAACCTACTACTCTGAACAGCCTTTTATCCTGAGAACAGAGACAAGTGTAAATCCAGGGAAAAACTGAATAAAGCCTCTAACTAAACTCACTTTACTTGCTTTTAGTTGACTTCAGTAATCAACATTTTAGAGGTCATGTAGCTAAGTATTATTAGACTCGGTTAGCTTTGCTATAGGTAAACCTATGACATGTGGGCCACAATAGTAGTAGCTGCTTAAGTTTTTTTAGGAACTTTGAGGTTGCTTCTGTCCAGCTTAAACCAGATGAAAACACCAGCCTTTCAGAGAGCTGAAAACTCTGCCCTCACATTGTGATAATGCTGCCATTTTCTGAATATTCATCCTGTGAAGAGTTATGAGGTTTGATTACCCCTGTGCAAACTGTCATTTACTTTACTTTTCCTACCTCCAATCATCCTTCCTTACTCCCATACCACCCTGCTTCTTTATTCCGTATTTTAAAACTTTCCTTGTTTCTATTAGCCTACCCTCTTATCTATAGCCAGTGTAGGGTCAATGTAAATAATTTATGCTTTCCTTCCCCAAATTTTCACTATAAAAATAGTCTTGTCTTTTAGGGAGAACATGGGATCTTAGACTTTAAGATGGATGACAAGATGTCTGAAGGTCCTGAGTCTGGACTGAGTGCATTAATATATTTGTATATATGAGGGACATGAATAATTATGGTCTAGAAATTGTCAATGGTTGAAGGAATTATTGGCCATCCCTGAAAACTTTGCCGTGCTTCTTTGTTGTTATTTTGTTTTGAGACAGGGTCTCATAGCTGGGAATGGCTGGAACTTGCTATATAGCTCAGTCTGGCCTCAAATTCATGATCCTCCTGCCTCTGCCTTCTTAGTGCTGAGATTATAAGTATGTACCACCATGTCTGGTTTTGCCATGTTTCCTCACAAATGAGATATATATGCCCACCTTTTGACTTGGACTTGACTATGTGACTTACTTTGGTCAGTGGCATGTGGGGAGAAATGATAAATTTGCCAGTTCTAATCATAGATCTCAGAAGGCCTGAGGAGTGTCATTTTTCCTCTTCTGTCTCTGCCACCACTGTGGCTTACTTACTGATCTCAGGAGGATTGCAGAGTCACAGAGCAGAGGCACTGTAGTTGGCTCATAAATCTGTACTGGGAAATAGAATACAATCTGAGCTTAATATAGATTAGCCAACTGCAGTTATCTTGCAGAAATGTGAGCTGTATACATACCAACTTTTCTAAGCTACTGAGCTTGGGACGGTTTGTTATGCAACAATAGCTAACTGATAGAGATGAATAGGATTTAGAAGAGAAGAAACTATTTTTCTATTTTATCTGAAAATTCTCAGAAAGAAAAATAATTAGCTTTTTTGGACTTCAGTTTTATCAAATGTAATAAAGAGTTAAATATCTGTCTCATGGTTGTCATGAGAACTCCATAAAAGTGAATAGGAAGATTTTTAAACTATTTAAAAGCCACACTAATTCATTATCAAAATAAAATTCATTTGTAAACAGTTTAACTCCTTCCTTGTGCAGATGAGGAGACAGAAACACTGTGAAGATATGACATTTTAAAAATACAGTCATGAGAACAGGCTTGAATTTCTCCTTTTGATTTTTAATGCTGTACCTTTTCTTAAAAAAATAAAAACTGTTTAAAGAAGTATAGTACAGTAATACCAGAAATGAATAAAAATACATACTCTCCAGAGCTTTAGCCTTAATGTATCTATTTTCATACTTGTTTCTTCTCAGACCTGACCATTTACCTTGATGATGGGAGTTTTGATCTACATTGATAAGTGGACTTTTAGAATATTTTTTCCAGTTTAATACTACAGAAAATATTGCATTGCTTGGAAGCCCAAAATACAACACTTTAAGCCAAAGTTTTAGATGCCCAAATCACTTCTAGGCCCCTCTGGCCACTGAATATAAACTTAATGATTGCCTAGTTTCACTGCTCACCTGCTCACTGAGTTGCTCAAGCTCCATCATGGTTCTAGGGGGTACCTGAGCAAGTCAGCTTTTCTTGGGTTTATACTACTGGGAGTTCAGAATAGAGTATTTCCTCATCCCTGAGGGGGCCTTAGTATGCAGACTGGGCATTTTTGGCATTGGGTAGAAATGGGCCATCCTCTCCATGGACCTCATAGCTGTCGTGGTGGGGCTTAATTATGGCCTGGGCCAACTCTCTGGTCCAATTCCTCTTTCTCTGGTTTCCATTTGTAGATTCTCCTTTCTCTTGGAAGCTCTGTGGTTCTCTACTTACATCCCAGTATGTCTGGCTTCCCTCACCCCAAGTCTACAGCATCCAGTGCTAACTCAAGCATCAGGTTGAAAGTGCCACCTGATGTTTCTTTCCCATACTTTCTTCGTTGGCAAAGAGGCCTGATATTTGACCCTATCATGTGGTTATCAACTAATAAGCTATGAAAGAAATAATTTAATGGACAGATGTGAGGCTGGGGCTTGAGGTAGGTGTTAATGGGGCAGCTGCAAGAGGTCTTTTTATATGACCAGAGGAAAGAGCTCATTTGGAGCAGGGGTGCACTGAGCTCTGGTAGCTGAGATGGCCAGGCTAACTCTCTACATGCCTCAGATCACAGAATTGGTCCTGGTCGTGGCAGTAGGTCCACTGTGAAGGATCCAAACTGTGAAGGATCCAAACCTCAAGATCAGCTACAGTGAGAGCTTAGAGCCTTCTCAGGTCTTTTCAGAGCAGGCACCCACCCTATGTATGAAGAATCCCAGAAGTATCAGAGATTTTCAAAACCCTATTTGAAAATAGTTTTTCCTATTTTTTAGTTAGCTTATTGTTTGCTCCTGTTATCCACCACTTGAGGAAACTGTGATGATAAATTGTATTGATCGTCGTCAACAAACATTTCCACAGAAAAGATTGTTCAAACCGGGTGAGTTCTCAGTCAAGCCAAACACAAGCCTCGCAAGTGAGGTCTTCCAGGTGTTGGGGCTCAGGATAAAATTTGACAGTAGAAAACCAGAACATGCTATCCAAACTATGCCAACCTGACATTACTTTGAGCTAAAAAAATTGAGAACCAGCCAATATAAGGAAAGCTCTCACTTTTCCCTCAACTGTTTAAAATGAAGTACAAAACACTGCTTTTGTAAAGAGGAATCTACATCTATATAGGAACTTTTCACAGGTAAAGATATCTGTAGCAGGAAGGTTGCTGCTCTGATAATGTTGGAACCAACATGGCTATTTTTCTGGAATTTACTGTGTGTCTAGAACTTGCCTTGAATTCCCTACTCTGGGGGCCACAAGCAGCTTTCTGCAAGCTCAAAAGTGTCACAGACCTCCATCTAGGCTCTGCAAGGTTTCCTGTGACTGTGACCAGTTTGTGGGGGGGCGCAGCGGGCGTAGAAGGGAAACTCTGTACCAGCTTGTTTCTCTGTAACTGGCTTGTCTTTCTGACCACCTGTGAACCATCTACTGCAAAACCCCCCTGGTTACATAAACCACCTGGGGGGTACATAACTCATCCCCTGACACAGATCAATGCTCAGGGCTTTGAGAAATTATCTCCCGAATCCACTAGTATAATAAAATTCCTGATTCCTGCAAAGTGGTCTTGGTGACTTTGTTTCCCTCGCCGTTTCCTGCAACAATACAACCTTTTTTACTTGAGGGACTCTGCATAACAAGACAAACTTCGCTTACAGAACATTTCTTCTTCTGATTCTCCTATAATTTCTATTATCCTTCACCTTTCTGTAGTTCAGTACACCATAAAAGCTTCACTCATCTGGCTCTTCCTCAAATCTCCTATTTTTGTGGGACTCCAATGCATACATACAGAACTAAAATGGCTTTCTTCTATTATGTCAGTTTAATTCATAACTTAGAACCTAGAGTGAACCAGTAAACAGGTCTAATAGACTTTTTTTTTTGTGGTAGTGGGGTTTGGACTCGGCCTACACCTTGAGCTGCACCACAGTTTTTTGGTGATGGGTTTTTTCGAGATAGAGGTAAGAGTCTCACAAACTATTTGCCTGGGCTGGCTATGACCTGCAATCCTCCCTGAGTAGCTAGGAATAGGCATGAACCACTCGCACCAGCTAAATTCTTTAGGAATGGTGTTTTGAAGGCCATCCAGTCACTTTCCACCCTCTCCAGTTGCTGGAGTTGGTTTCCACTGTGATTGTGGGTGGGCAGCTGGTTTTTTAAGACTATGGCAGAACTGTGGAGTGCTGGTGATGGTAGAAAGGGGCATGTTAAAATGACACAAAATTTGCTGTTCTTATTGAGGTACAACCACTTTTTTTTTTTAAATAAAATTCTCCTAGGATTGCTACAAGCCTATGATAAAGTTAGAATTCTGAGAAAAGTGATTCTGACAATTTAAAAATTTTTCGTTAGCAACGCTAGGGATCAAACCCAGGGTCTTATGCATGGTAAGCACATACTCTTCCACTAAGCTATACTGCTAGTCCATTTTTGTCAGTGTGTATTTATTTATGGAGGAAGGAATTTTTAGAGGTTCTTATGCCACCATTCCCATGGACTTCACTATGTGTTTAATATTTAAAAGTATAACTTGAAAATCACAAGTGTTTTAAAACAGTAGCCTTTCCTTCTAGAGCAGATTTTTTTTTTATATACACTGTGATTATCTTAGACCAGGAGTTCTCATATATTTTATTCTCATAAATTCTTTATATTCTTGATATAATTGAGGACCTTTACTTATGTGAGTTATATCTAATATTTAATGTATTAGAAATTAAAATCAAAAACATTTTTTTATTTTCAACACAGTAATACAAAAGCTCAGAGTGATGGTATCATTGCATCATTTAACATCTGGAATACTCCAAAGCATGCAAGATAGACAATGTGAGTAACAGAGGCGAACAGAAATTTAGCAGCATTATGAAGAATTTTGACCACATGGATCCTTTTAAAGCATCTTGGGGGCTAAACTACACTTTTGAGAGTTGCTGTCTCAGATAGTTCCAGAGACTATAAGACATTTATTGAGGAGCTACCAACACCTTAGGAAGTTAAGGAAGGAGTATAGAGTCAGGAGTTGAAATGTAATGCTGCCATAGCAAAGGTCTTAGCCATCCATTCCCACAGTAAAGCTTGAAACTGGGATATTCTTTTGGAATTATGGACCTTGGCAAGGGGTCTAGACCTTTATGCATTCACATTGTGAATTCAGTTGGGTGTGGTCTAACCATGCAGAGGTAGAAAAATCTTGGGCAATGGTGCTCCCTTTGGCTGAGTACAGTTCCCTGCTGTGGCACTGAACACCAATACTCTGTAGCTGGTTAATTGTATGGCTCGACCTTAAAGGGAGTGACCTAAGCCAAGCAATACAGCATCCACTAGTTGTCTGTAGAAGGATGCCAAAAAGGTTTTGATGCTGGAAATATAAAATACAGAAAGGGATCTTTTTCTTAGGTTCTGAGATGCAACTCCTAGTCTTATGAGAAGTTGGTCCCTGAATAATATCTCTCCCACTTCACTAAAATTCCTTGATCCTATGGGACAACCTTGAGGATTTCCTAAATATCCTTACAATTCTGGCCTCGGATTAACTTATTCTGTTCTCATTGTCATTGTCATTTATAGTCTCATCAATGTACTGGATGAATGACTGAGAGACTGGTCTAGTTCCAACTCAGTCCTTTTTTTTTTATAGTCTTAGGGTTTGAATTCAGGGCTTTGCACTTGCTAGGCAGGCACTCTACCACTTGAGCCACATCCCCCAGTACTACCATGTGCTTCTGACTAAGACTCTTCACTCATCTTCATCTCAATTTATTTCTCTCTAAAAGGAGATATTTGAAATTAAGCAATCCAAGCATTTGAAGGATTCATATGTTTTTGGAATAACCCAATACACATTTTCCTAAAAAAAAAAAAAAAAAAACCCTTGAATTCTTCGAAGTCATGTACCTCAAAAACCAGGGCATATGGAAAAAAACAAGGCTAGGCTCAGACAACTAAAACACTCATGGAGGCTTATTTCCAGAACACTAACAAAAACATCAACAATAGTAATAATTTAAGCAAAGTTATCCTAATTCCTAAAAAATAAATTAAAGCATTTCATAGTCAATATAGAGATTTACCTTCTAAGTAAGTGAATGTAGTTTACTAGAAAGAAATGTAACGAAAAGATATTTACTGAATAATGGGAACAAAGCAGTGGCAAACAAATAGGAAAAAAAAAGATTTGTTTTATATGGCTTGGCAATTTCTACTATGAATGATTTTAGCTCATTACATTCATCAAAATTTAACAATGTGTTTTCTGTTGCTGTGACAAAATACCTGAAATCAATAATTTAAAAGTAAGATAGATTTATTTTGGGTTATGGTTTCAGAGGCTTCAGTTCATGGTTGCTTGGCCTGTGTTGCCTTATGTTGTGTAGGGAACACATGGTGAAAGAAATTGTTTACCTCATGGCCATCAGGAAACAAGAAGAGAGAAAAGAAGAGGTGGGGATCTCAACATACCTTTCAAAGTCACATCCTCAATGACTTGCTTCCTCCAACTAGGCCCTACTGTCTAAAGTTTCCACCACCTTTCAGTAGCACTTCCAGTTGGAGACCAAGCCTTTAACAAATGAGCCTTTGGGAGACCTTCTAGATCCAAACTCCCAAGTGGATGCAGCTGGATCCAGCACAACACGACAACACTGTGACAAGAGGCTAAAGGTGGGTAAGAAATTGCAATTTTTGGTATACAATTGTCATGGTTTTGGGCTTCTTCAAATTGTAACTGTAAACCAAGAGGAAGACTATATAGTGAAATAGCATTAGATATTCTAGTGTATTTCTCTGTGATTGGCTGGACTCAGTTTTTGGTGTATTATGGACTCAAATAATCCCTTCCTCAATGGCATAAAACTCTGATAAGGACAAACACTGAGTATGAGTAAACGGGACATGGTTTACATTAAAGAAAACCAACCTGTAAACAGAACAGATTTTATACATGTGAAGAATGGTTGGGTGTGGGAGGTATGGAAAAGGATGGTAGTTGGTAATGAGCATGTCCAAAGATAATGGCAGAGTATGGGGAGACTGGATAAATGAGCCTGGGAACAAGAAGCTAAGGCTCAAAGTGGTGAAAACATTAAGTCAATAATTTCTCTAAAGTGCAGAGCTGATAAAGCTATGGAGGGGAGAAGACAACTCAGAGTGATGTTAGGTCAAGATCTGAATAAGGGATGGGTAGGATGAGGAGGAGGAAGGGATCAGGGTTGGATGTAAATTGTGAAAATCAGTCTTGAGTTCTACCCAGAATCCCTCATATTGCCTTGTTGCAGATCCTTCTCATTTCTGCATTTCTTAGCCCATCTTTCTGTCAGTCTGCCATCCAGAACCAAAAGAAGGGCTGGATTTTGTTACCCTATTAGATATGGAACCAAAAATTGGAGAATGTATACCTGCCAAATTCCAAGGTGCCATTCTTATTTCACTATTAGTCAGGTTTCACTTCATTTTCTTTCTGTATTCTCCCTGAATATCCTATGTGGGCTTCAGCTTGAGATCTTTTCTTTCTCTATAACCTTTCTTCATGAGTGTGTGTGTGTGTATGTGTGTATATATATATATATATATATATATATATATATATATATATATATACATACATATATATATATGTGTGTATGTATATATATACATACACACACACACACACACACACACACACACACACATCACTTCTATTCTGGATCCCAAGTTGTTTCCTATCACACTCATGCTCAACTCAATCTTAATTTATGTGTCCTTGAACTTTACTCCAACTTCCCTGAACCTGTGTGATTTAAAGCACATTAAGAAGTCCCCAACAATCTGCCAGTCCAGTTGCATCCCTATTTTCTTAAACCTAATTCCTGCCAACAGAAGTAACTGAGGGTCTGTATGACAGCAACAGCTACAGCTTCAGGAGAAGGGACAGAAACTAGAGAAAGGTTAAAGAGCAAAGACCTCTTGCTTATTGGTTGAAGTGAGGAGGCTGAAGGAGCCTGTGGCTGGAGTGAGTTGTTACTTGTTTAGAAAGGAGAATATCTCTACTTCTGAGTGACGACAATTCTACTATGGGAGACAACAAAATCTCTTTAAAGGCTTTGGGCATCAACAAGGACTGTGACTTTTGGTGGCTTATCAACAATTGGAGAGATGATCAGGGGGTTCTTATCACAAGTCCACAACAAGAATAAAGGACGAAGGGGGCCAGAGAAAGAGGTCTTGGGGAAAGTATAGATATGGGATCTGTCATTCACATTGTAGAAGGAGACAGTTCCTAATTCATAGTCCAAGAAAATCCCCACCTGACGAGGAGCTCCTGCCAATACAAGAGGGATCCGGGGTTGGGTGAGGGCCCAGTATGCCTTTTCAGACAACTCCATAACCCAGTAGCCAGTCTTGGGAGACATGAGGATAAATCCTTTCCTTATTACATTCTCTTTACACACTCCAACCAGCCAGTCAGTCCTGTATCCCACGTCCACCTCCCAGTAATGTCTTCCTGAAGTGAAGGCCTCCTGGCCCAACACACAGGGCCAGGAGTCAAATCTCTCTGGTTTGTCAGGCAGTTTCTGATGTGACTCTTCCAGTCGAACTGATTTTGAATCCTCATATAGAAAGAGGTAGGGGTGGGCCGTGTCTGGATCCAAAGTCACATCAACTGGAGACAGAGAGAGAGTATAACCATCAGCGAATGTTAGAGGTTATAGGACCCCTTCTCCCTTCTCCCAAAGAGCAGTGTTCTGGGAGTTGATAGGTGTCCTCAGGGGAGAGCTGCCTGGCCTGCTCAGAAGTTTCCATTCCTCCCAGACTCCCACCCTCCATCAGCAGCTATGGGTGATGTAACAGCTGATACTGTCCAGGGTTGCAGTGTTTACTGTGATCCCCTCACAGAGCTTATCTTTGGGTCATCCTCCCAAGGAATTATTAGGCTTTTCCCCACAATTTAAAGTATTTCATCACTATATGCATATCAGTATTTTTCATTTACACTTATTCTTGCCCTTTGGATTCTTGAGGAGTCAAATCTCAGAGCCCAGAAAAGTGCCAAGTGAACTGACCTGCATACAATCGGGCCAATTGCCATTCTGAAATAAAACAGAAACCTAAGTCATTGACAGGTTAGAGAGAATGTTTTTTGAATTTTACAACAAAAGGCAAATCAATTTTTGAGAAGTTTCTCTGTACAACACATAGAAATACCTTACAGGACTTCTGGGCCTAAAGATGTGAGGAATAGGACAAAAGCAGGAGTGGGCAAGATACAGTGGAAGATTGTTACCGTCAGTATCTGACTGATGAAACATCACCAGCCAATCAAGGACATGAAGTATTTTTGTTCTTGTAGAAATAACCTGGAAGCTCTTGATGATTTAGGATCAGCTCTTTAGTTAACAGACTATTGCTCCATTCAGGGGGAGTGAAAAGCAACATGGAAAACCCATTACCTACTTCCAGAACAACTCCACAGCCTAGAATGTGTACTCAGGAGTTAAGATGAACGAATTTCTTTTTTTTTAATCACATTCTTCTTACCCTTGCTAATTGCCCAGAGGCTCCTGTTCCCACCCCTTAGTATTATATACCCAAGTAGTAGATATTGGTGGTATGACCTAATGGTTCACATAATTAAGTATCTGCATCCAACTCCATCATGAACTCTCACTCCTCTTCAGAATTCTGAATATTTGGTATCTCATGTATTTATATTCCCTTTCAACTGAAAGTTCTGAAATAACACATTCAAGGGGACTGCATTTCATCTTACAGGATTACCCTTCAAAAACTGATTCCTCATTCACACAAACACCTGATGTTCCATGACTTACCTATGTGACCAGTTTTGTCCTTTCTCTTTCTGACTATTTTCCCATACAGTTTCCAGGAGAAAAATGTTCCAATGACGATAAGTCCCACAAATATCACAGGCCACATCAAGGTTTTCCAAATTAGGAAAGAGGAAGCTGAAACGAAATACCCAAGAAATGTGTTTCCTGTGGGCTGTGGTGGTGCATGCCTATAATCCAAGCACTCAGGAGGCTGAGGCAGAAGAATTTTGAGTTCAAGGCAAGCCAAGGCTATATAGCAAGACCCTGTCTCAAAAAAAAAAAAAAAAAAAAAACCCCAAAAGAAATGTATTTGCTAACATCTTTAAAGAAATCTAGCTCTTCCTTGGCCCACAGGGACTGGGGTAGGATGTGTCACTGGGCCCCTTCCTGTCTGCACCACATCATGCCCTAACCAAGCCTTCTTTTGTCAGTGACAGTGGCTGTAATTTCACCCCATTTTCAGAATCATTTCACTTTCAGATGGGAGAAAGTAGAAAAACAGAGAAAAGCAATGAACTAGAGTTATTTAAGTTAGGATCTATTTGATAAAAAAAAAAAAAAGAAAAAATTTTAGCTGGGCATGGTGGTGCATACATGTAATACCAGAACTGGGGAGGTCAAGGAAGGAGGATCATGAGTTTGAGGCCAGCCTGGGCTTCATAGTGAGACCCTGCCTGAAAATACAAAATAAAAGAAAAAAATGAATTTTTTACTTATAGAAGTCGATGCCCAAATCCCCCTGACATTGCTAAATGTAGGTGGGGGAAATAACATCCCTGAATATCATAAAATATGATTCAATTGATGACCAAAGCTTAAAGAACAATTGCCTACTTTTTGAAGATTCCCCTTCACTCCTTCTCTTTCCATTCTAAAGATTCATTTAGAATAAGGAGAAAGGCCACAGAGCTGCAGCACTTTTGCCTATTCCCATCAACATTACCAGCATCTACTTTCCATAATGTTTGGTGATTGCCACCAACAAGGTTTGTTTTTGGGTTTTTGTCATTCAAGGGAAGAATTTTTCAAAATAAGTGTTTTATTTAAAACAAAAATTCTCCCTCATTTCTGAAAAGTTGAAGAGACACTCTTGAAAAGCACTGTTCCATTGACAGACAGTCCAGAGTTTTCCTTGGGAAAGGAATGGAGAAGTCAGAGGAAATGTTTTTGAGATGGACAAAAATACAGGCAAATATACAGGGGCCTATGGGAAGCTTTTAAAGAAGTGTTAGGTTCAGTCTGGAGTCATTTTGAACATGATGCAATCTTTTTAGCTAAAGTCATTACCTATCAAGTCTAGAACACCTCTGAGGTGTGGGGTTACCTTGTCACTCATTCAACATATACATTTATTGATTGCATATTACATGGCAGGCACTGTTATAGACTGAAGATATATAGTAGTAAACAAAACCACAAAAATCTCTGCTTTCATGGAGTTTATATGTTAATCCCCCAAGAATATTACTCTTTCATTTATTTCCTCTAAAAAGTGGGAGGTTACTATGAAAACACATATGCTGGGACATGAAATAATTTTTTATTTTTATACAATTAATTATATATTACTTAATTGACTTGTGTCTTTTAACTATCTTTACTATCACAACTGCTTATCCATTTAGAACACTCAGAATATTGAGGAACATTAGTGTGATTTACCAATATTGAATTAGACATTCTCCCACAGATCATATTTAATCCTCAATAAAGTTTTATGGGATTAAACATTTTATCTTAGTATTTTTATACACTAGAAAATGAGGCTCAGGGACGTTAAGAAACTTATGGTCCCCTGAATCACTCAATTAGTAAATGACAGAACTAGAGGAATTACACCCAGGGGTATCAGATTTCAGATAAAGCTTTTGATTTGATTTTCTTTATAGAAGTTCTGGGTGAAAGAAAAACTTTGATGACAAGGAATATTGAGTAAAGGGTAATAAAGTTAAGTTTTACTGGTTAAAGAGTAGGTATTTCTGAGATTCAAGATCTTTTGCTGAACTGTAGGGCAGAAGGAATATACACGGAGAACACCATTAAATGGAATAGAATGCATTTAATGACATCAGTGGGAAAAGGCTTTACATGTTGACTCTGCAGCCAGAAAACTGAATTAAATGAAGGAATGAGAATGCTTGTATATATATGATCAAACTTAAAAACCTCATTTTATAGATAGAAATGGAAGTCTGACAGTGACAAATGTAAAACCTTTCAGCAAAATAGGAATAGATGAGTATCTCCAGTGAACCTACAGCTACTATGATTTTAATGGTGAAAATATACAAAATAGTGTGATGGAATTTTGATTGACATTGAACCTATAGGTCAATTTGGGGAGAATAAGCATCTTACCAATATCAAGCCTATATAGTACATGAGCCTGGGAAAGTCTTCCATTTACTTAAGACTTCTTAATTTTTCTTAGTAGTGTATTACAATTGTCAGTGTAGAGGGCTTATGCATCTTTTGTTATTATTCTTATGTATTTTATTGCTATAAGTGCTATTTCAAATTATTTTTATAGTCATATATATATATATACATATGTATATACATGTATATACCGATCATATTACATGTACTTAATAGCTTATATAGAATCGAAATGCTAAGTCCTCCTGAGTAGCTAGGATTACAGTCGTGAGCCACCAGCACCCCTGGCTATCTGTTAATTTCTTAAACCTGAAATCTGTTTTATCTGTTAGCCATATAACCACTCCTGCTTTCTTTTGGTTGATGTTTGCAAGGTGTATCTTTTTGTCTATCCTTTTATTTTTTAATTTGCCTATGTTGTAATATTTGAAGTAAATTTCTGTATGGTGTATAATTGGATCATTTCTTTAAATCTATTCTCCCAATTTCTATCTTTTAATTAATGTGTCTCACCATTTACATTTAACATAATTATTATGTAAGCGTTAAGTTTACCATTTTATCTTTTCTTCTGTAACTGTTCTGTTTTTCAAAATTTTTTTGTCCTCCTGTGTGTTATATGGACATTTTTTAAACTGAATTTTGAATTATTTAGTGTTTTTGAGTATATCTCTTTGCATAGCTTTTTTGTTACTGGCTCCTCTAAGTATTATATTATATGCAAAAAACCTGTCACAGTCTTCTCATGTTGTCATTGTTATCATTTCAAGAAGTTTAGTAGTCTTACCTCCCCTTTTGTCCCTCTGTAATCTCCCACTTATTATAAAGGTATATTAACTACTTCACCTGGTCAAGTAGCTCAAGCAGGAGTGCCTCCCTAGCAAGCATGAGGCTCTGAGTACAAGCCCTAGTACTATATATATGTATCTCCAAATATATGTATATACATATATATATATATATATATATATATATATATATATATTAACTACTTCAACCTATGCTTAGAACCATATCAGATGGTATTATCATTTTTGCTTTAAATATGAGAAGACTGTGACAGAAGAAAAAATAAAATGGTAACCTTAACCCTACCATAATAATTATATTAAATGTAAATGGTGAAACACATTAATTAAAAGATAGAAATTGGGAGAATAGATTTAAAGAAATGATCCAATTACACACCATACAGAAATTTACTTCAAATATTACAACATAGGCAAATTAAAAAACAAAAGGATATAAAAAAAGATACACCATGCAAATATCAACCAAAAGAAAGCAGGAGTGGTTATATGGTTAACAGATAAAGTAGATTTCAGGTTTAAGAAATTAACAGATAGCCAGGTATGCTGGTAGCTCATGCCTGTAATCCTAGCTACTTAGGAGGTAGAAATCAGGAGGATCGAGGTTCAAAGAGGTTTGAAGTCAGCCCGTGAAAATAGTTCATGAGACCCTATCTCAAAAAACCCTTCACAAAAAAGGGCTCGTGGAGTGACTTAAGGTGTAGGCCCTGAATTCAAATGCCAGTATGACCAAAACCAACAATAACAACAACAACAACAACAACAACAACAAAAAAAACCAGATAGCTCTGGAGATTCCTTTTGTAATAATTGGTCAGTATACCAAGAAGACAAAAATCCTAACTGTACATATACCCAAAAAAAAGCTGCAAAATATGTGAAACAAAATCTGATAGAATTTAAAAGAGAAATAAACAGATCCATAATTATACTTTTTGTTGTTGTTGTTGTTGTTGTTTTTGGTCATACTGGGATTTGAATTCAGGGCCTACACCTTAAGTCACTCCACAAGCCCTTTTTTGTGAAGGGTTTTTTGAGATAGGGTCTCATGAACTGTTTTCACGGGCTGACTTCAAACCTCTTCAACATCCATCTGTCAACAACTGATAGAACTAGACAGAAATCAGCAAATATATAGAACTCAAAAAACTATTAACCAAGAGGACTTAATCAACATTTGTAGAACACTGCATCAATAACAGAAGGATACACATTATTTTCAAGTGTCTACAGATCCATACACCAAAATAAATCATACATAATCTGCATTCCAACCAAGGCAACTCTCCTACCCTACGAGAAAGCTTTTTCATCTGGGGTCTTCAGCACAGGCCTCCCTCAGGTACCTCTGCCAAAAACTTTGTTATGTGAAGAAGCTTTGAAGACATTTTTCTTCATTCTGATTCAGTACTTCTTCACTCTTAGTTCCTGTTTTCCCCTATCATATCGTCAGGGCTCCATAAAGGCAATGAGACAATTCCCTATGGCTGCATTGACCCAGTTGAGCCTGGCTTGTCTCAGTACTTTCCTCAATTTAGCCTCTTCCTTATACTATTGAAGTGTATAAATAAAGGCTGGATTGTTGCCTTATCTTGGCTTACTGCCTTAATTGGCTATTTTGACATTTGGTTCAGCTCTCGCCAGTTCTGCTCAGTTCTTGACAAGACATAGGCAAGCAAGCAGTGACAAAACAGAAATTTATAGCTCTAAATGTGTATATTAAAAAAGAGAAAAATTCAAGTCAATAATTTAAATTCCACTCAAGAACCTAGAAAAAGAGGGGCAAAATAAACCCAATTCAAGAAGGAAGGAGGCACATGCTTGTAATCCTGGCACTGGGAAGGATAAGGCAGGAGGATTGTGAATTCAAGGCCAAGATGGATTTCATGGCAAACTGCTGTCTCAAAAAAAAAAAAAAAAAAGAAGAGGGTTAACAAAGTTGAAAACAGAGAAACAATAGTAAAAAAATCACGAAACACAAATCTAGATTTTTGTAAGGATCAATTAAAAAAAGCAAGGGCTAGGGATGTAGATCAGTAGTAGTTCTTGTCTAGCGTGTATAAGACCTTAAGTTCAGTCCTCAGCAACTCTCCCCCTAGAAAAACCTTTTAGAAAAAGTAAAAGAGGAAAAAACCAGGTATCACAAATAATCAACATTAGGAATGAAACAGAGTATCACTTCCAATCCTTTGAACACCAAAGGATAAGAAAAAGAACACTAGAACAATTCTGAACACAAAAATTTGACAACTTAGATGAAATGTACCAATTCCTTAAAAAATAGAATCCAATGCAACTCCCTCAATATGAACTGAGGAAATTGAAATCTTAACTTTAAAACTCTCGAAAATAAATCTTCACACCAGACCATTTTTTAAATTGTTGTGCTGAGTGGGGGTACACTGTAGCATTTACAGAGGTTCTTAAAGTGTGTCAAACGTATCATAGTTGAATTCCCTCCTCCACTGCTCTCCTTCATCTCCCCTTCCCTGATTCCTGGAACAGTTTCAACAGGTATCATTTTTGCATTTACATACATGTGTATACATTATTTGCACAATATTCATCCTCCTACCCCTTTCCACACCACCTCCCCGCCCACACCAGACAAAATCAGTTCTGCCCTCCTCCTATTTTGTAGAAGAAAAAACATAAAAGATAAAAAGAGAAACACAATGTTTTTGCTAGTTTGAGATAAAGACAACTACACAGAGAGTTTCCTTGTGTTGTTTCCACGCATATATGTATTACAACCCAAACTGGTTCATCTCTACCAGTCCTCTTCATTCCTCCCTAGTCCCCTTCCCATGCTGGCCCTGACCAGTTTAAGATTTCTGTACTTATTCCTGTTCAGTGAGCACATCAACCTCATCCAAGTTTTTGATTTCCTTCCCTTGTCCTATCCCTCCTGTGCACTGCCTCCCCTTAGCGTGACCAGTGTCCATAATATAGCTGCATTTGTTTTAGGTCTATAATCTGCATATGTGGGAGAACATGCCATGCCAGATCATTTTAACAGAGAATTCTACCAAATGTTTCAAAGAAAATTAACACCAACTCTACACAATTCTACTCAAAAAAAAAAAAAGAAGGAGCTTTTCCTAATGTATTTTATAAAGGTGGTATTACATTTTGTTGGCAGTGCTCTATTGAACACAGAGCCATATGCATTCTAAGTACTTACTCTACCACTGAGCTACATGCCTTCCCCAGTATCACCTTGAGCAAAAACCAGAAAAGACCTATACACCAGTAACTCTGGTTATGTATACACAAAAATTACTAACAAAATAGTAATATACAACGTGGTCAACTGGTGTATATTCAGAAATTCAAGGCTGATTCTATATTCAAAATAAGTCCATGCAATCCCATATTAACATTCTAAAGAGTATCACATGATGGTATCAATTGAGGAAAAAAAAATTTGACTAAATGCAACATTCTTTCATAGAAATTCTCATAGAGCTAGAGGCATGGCTCAAGCAACAAATGACAAAAAACACCTCTCAGAAAAATAGAAGTGAAGGGAAACCTCCTTAAACCCTGTAGCTACGCCAGGCAGGATGGCACACACCTGTAATCCCAGCACTCAGGAGGTAGAAACAGAAGAATCATGAGTTTGAGTTCAGCCTTAACTACATAGCAAGTTCCAAGCCAGTCTGGGCTACATAGTGAGACCCTGTCTCAAAAAACAAGGGCTCAGTGGTATAACACTTGTCTAGCAGGCACAAGGCCCAAGACCTATGGCTAATCTGATGCTTAATAATGAAAGATTCCTCTAAGATTGGGAAAAAACTATTGTGTCTGCTCCCCACTTTTATCAACATAATGTGGGGAGTTCTTAATGTGGATGTGGGAAGTTCTAGCATAGTGCTACAAATAAAAAGGAAATAAAGGAAGAAAGAACTAAAATTATCCCTATTTGCAGATGACACATATAGAAAATTCCTAAGGAATCTAAACAAAAATCTCCTAGAATTAATAAGTGAATTCAGCAAGGTTACAGAATACAAAATAAACAGATTTTTAAAAACCAATTTTATTTTTCTGTACTTGCAATAAACATATGGGCACTGAAATTAAAAATACAACAGTATTTGGACTGGAGGCATGGCTCAAGTGGTAGAATGCCTAACAAGGCTGAGGCCCTAGTTCAAACCTCAGTAGCAGGGTAAACAAACAAAAAAAAGCACTTACAATTGCTCAAAAATAATGAAGTGTTTAGATGTCAAACCAACAAAATACATTCAGGTTTTCTGCTCACGAAACTATACAATGATGATCAAATAAGAGCTAAATAAACATAGGTGTAATGTGATCACAAATTGGAAGATTTAACCTAGCAAAGATATTAGTTCTCCTCAAGTTGATATATAGGTTTAATAAAATTATGATCAAATTCCCATCAAGATTTTTGTCAAAATAGAGAAAATTAGTTTAAAATTATATCGAGGGTAAAAGTACTAGAACAGCTAAAAAATTTTTGAAAATATGAATAAAGTGGAAGGAATCAGTCTACTAGATCCCAAGATTTACTACAACTACAGCAATCAAGATTGTTGGAGGGATAGACAAGAGAACAGAACAACAGACACAGAATCACAAAAATATGCCACTGACTTGTTTGCTTTTTGAGACAAGGTCTTATTTGTAGTCCAGGCCTTCAACCCCTATCTTCCTGCCTCAGCTTCCCAATAATTGGGACTATAGACATGTACCACCACACCCAGCTCCCAACTGATTTTTGAGAAAGATGCAAAAGTTACATAGTGGAGGAAAGTTAGTCTTTTCAACAAAAGGCAGTAGGAGCAATGAATAAGCCTAAGCAAAAAAAAAAAAAAAATAATAATAATAATAATGAACCCTGGGCTGGGGAAGTGGCTCAACTGATCAAGTGCTTGCCTAGTAAGTATAAGGCTCTGAGTTCAAACCCAGTTCTGCCAAAAAAACCCAAGAACCTTGACTTAAATCTCACACCATATATAAAAATAAACACAAGCCTAGTGTGGTGCTACAAGCATGTAATTCCAGTACACTTGGGAGGCTAAAGCGGGAGGATAATAAATTTGAGGCCAGAATGGTCGACACAGTCAGCTTTTGTCTCAAAAAGGGGAGGAAAAGACAAACTATAGACTGGAAGAAAATATTTTCCAACCACATCTCTGAAAAAGGATTCATATCTAGAATATATAAAGTGGGCTGGTGGAATGGCTTAGGTGGTACAGCACCTGTCTAGCAAGCATGAGGCCCTGAGTTCAAAGCCCCAGTACTACCAAAAAAAAAAAAAAAAGAGAAAAGAAAGAATATATAAAGAATTCTCAAAATAGTCAAACAAAACAAAATCTAACTAGAAATAGGTGAACATATACTTCTATGAAGAAGCTATCCACAGCAAATACGTATTGAGATATTTAGCATCATTAGTTGTTAGGCAAATGCAAATTAAAACCACAATGAGGTTTCACTACACATGTATCAGAATTACTAACATAAAAAATACAGCAATTCCAAATGTCAGCGAAGCTGCAAAGAAACTGGATCACTGACACACTGCTGATAGAAAATGTAAAATAGTATAGCCACTCTGAAAAAGTTTGGTATTTCCATTAAAAACTAAACATTATTACCCAGCAATTATACTCTTTGGCATTTATCCCAGAAAAATGAAAACTTCTGTCCAAAAAAATTTATACACAAATGTTTATATGTATATGTATAACATATAAATATCATATGTATAACATATAAATATTTATATGTTATATATATAACAGTCAAAAACTGGATGCAACCCAGATGTCTTTCAACAGATGAATGATTAAACAAACTATGGTACAAAAATACCGTGGACTATTTCTTACCAATAGAAAGACAAACTATTGAAACGAGGAAGAATCTGGGTAAATCTCCAGAGAACTGAGGCTTAGAATGTTATTACATGTGTGATTCCAGTTATAATGATAAAATTATAAAAATGGAGAAGGGCTGGGTGTGGTGATGCATGTCTATAATCCCAATTCTCAGAAGGCTGAGGCATGGGGATCATGAGTCCAAGGCCAGCCAGGGACACATGGTGACACCCTGCCTCAAAAATTTAAAAATAAAAATAAAGGCCAGGTACAGTGCTTCAAGCCTATACTAATAGCTACTTGGGAGGCAGAGACTGGGAGGATCATAGTTCAGGCCAACCCAGACAAAGAGTTCACAAGACCCCATTTCAACCAATGGCTGGGTGCAGTGGCACTCACCTGTTATCCTAGTTATTTCTACCCAGGGAAGAACAAATAAAAGGAACACAGTCCAGACTGGCCAGGCATAAAGTGACACACTGTCTCAAAAAATAACAAGGACTGGTGGAGTGGCTCAAGTGGAGAATGTCTGCCTACTACTAACACCAAAAAAAAAAAAATTAATTTTAAAATTAAAATGGAGAAAAGATCAGTAGCTGCTAGGTGTTAAACAGGGCATGATGGTGGAAGGGAACAGGTATGACTAAAACAGGAGACATGAGGGACCTTGTGACAGAAATGTTCTCTATAATAATGACTTACTGTTATCATTGGAAGAAACTAGGTAAAGAGTACATGAAAGCTCTGTACTACTTCTTATATCTACATGTGAATCTAAAATGATTTAATTAAAAAAATAACATAGTGTCTCACTTCCCACCCATGAGAATGGCCAAAATTCAAGATGAATTAGTGAGACACTGGATGGGAGGTATGTAAAAATCCACCAACCTGCACATTTAAGAGTAATCTTATTTTTATTATATGGTTTAAGCCTCAAATTTTAAAAAGGAGTGAGGAGAAAGTGGTGTAGGAGTCATGCACAGGACAAACTAGTTAATAGCTAGGTGAGGAGATACACTGGTAAGAGATGGCCAAGAGGAAGTTGGAAGTGTGGTATAGACATCACTAGAGACTAAGATGGAGTTCTAAGAACCACCTTCATACAGGTACTGTTTAAACACTTTACAAAGTAGAGGGATGTAAGAGGGCATTGTGAAATACACATTTACCTTGCCTTTCTGTTCCTTTCCTGACATAAACCCTTAGAATTTCAGGAATGGTTAGTTGTCTGGGTTTTTTTTTTTTTTTTTTTTTGATCAGTGCTGAGGATCTCTATCACTACCAAGTCAGGAGTGTTTTTTATGTTAATAATGACTGCTGGCTCAGAGGCTCCTCAGGATGAGGGCTGCTTGACAGAAAGACCAAGGTATGGTTAGAGGGTTGGAACTTAAAGCCCCACTCACACCTTCAGGTGGGTTAGAAGGGCTAAAGGACAAGTTGATGGACAAAGGAGAAACCCAAAGTGTTCATTAAGTGGATCCTTGAAGAATACTTACACAGGGTGGAGAAATATGAATCACAAATGCTACAGGACAAATGTGTTCAAAGAGAATCAGGAAAATGAAGTGTTTTAGATGATGTATTTGATGATATATTTGTAGACAGTTTCTAGGAGGGGATAGTCACCAGGATCAGATATATCAAGAATGATAAGGGACAAGATATCACTGAACTGAATTAGGGAAATAACTGGACAGCCCTTTAAGGGGAGTTTCCATGAAAGGAAGTGGAGTCAGTGAGTGTTAGTAGTCATTTGAAAGTTTGAAGGAAAATGGAAAGATAAAGACTTGCTTTCTTAATAGACATTAAAATGAATAGCAAGGGACTGGGGATGTGGCTCAATGGTAGAGGGTTTGGTCTGGCATGCACAAGCCCTGGGTTTAATCTCCAGCATCAAAAATGAAATATATAAGTACAATTCAAAAATGAGTAGCAGGTGCTGGAAGAATGGTTCATTGGTAGCACTCTTGCTTAGCATGTGCGAGGTCCTGGGTTCAAACCCCAGTACTGGAAAAATAAAGACAGTGATTTCCACTCTGTGGAAGAATATAAAAGAAGGGTGTATTATTACTTAATAGTCAGGCCTCTCTGAAGGTGAACACGGAGTTCTAGGGTGGAAGGAGAAATCAAGAAAAATGAGATGCAACTAAAACCAAAGGAGAAAGAGAAAGAGTGGGATACCAAATGCACAGATGAACCAGAGATGAGCTGCTGCTGCCTAAACCAGAAGTAGTATTTGGGGATTACATGAAATGACTGGTCTGTTGAGGACCTTGGGAACTTGGACAAAGGTCTAAAAAAACAGTGAGATTATTTAGAACACTAGGAAACTAATGTAAAATGTTCTAGCTACTCCAAGAAAAAATCTCTATCCACTTAAAAGATTTATTAGTTAAGATGTACATATCCATACCCATAAGGGACTGGCTGTAGGATTCCTTGTGGGTGCCAAAATCCACTGATACTCAAATTTCTTATAGAAAATGGTATAGTATTTTTATATAACTCATACATATCCTCCTGTATACTTTAATCACGTCCAGATTACTTTAATATTCAATGCAATGCATTGAATAGCTAGTAATACTTTATTGTTTGAGGAATAACAAGAAAAAAGGTTAGTACAGATAAAATTGTTTTCTGAATATTTTCCATCTACAGTTCATTGAATCTATAGATGCAAACCCCCAGAAATACGGTATATTTCAGAAATACAGTATATTTCTTAAGCATATAAAGCAGAAATCTTTTTGAAAGCTATTGTTTTTCTTTAGTTAATTATTTTTTAGATAAGGATCTGCCAACCTACAGGCTCCCACAAAGCTGGGATCACAGGAGTGCACCACCACACCTGACTTATAAGTTGAGAAGGGGGGGGCTCACAAATTTTTGCCCAGGCTAGCCTCAAACTGGATCCTCCCCATTGCTGCTTCCAGAGTATCTGGGATTACAGGCATGAACCACTGCACCTGGCCTTCTCTGAGCTCTATACAAAGTTTTATGACTTCAGAATTTTTATACATCTGGTGAGATTTGCCAGCAGACGGGAGGCTTTGCAGAGCCAGGAGGGAAAGGTAGACAACTCTGCTATGAGGTCACATTTAAGCAGGTGCCCTAGGTCGTGTGGCCCTGAAGCTGTGTCAACACAGAAATCCAGCATTGGTTCCACTGACCTGGTATGGAAACCCCTGCTTCCTTCTTCTGGCCAAGAAGGAGGTTCTGGATGCAACAGGACATATTGTCTATGGAGTTGTCTCTGATGGTCACCGAAGCTGTCACAGTGAACAGGCCTTCTTCGTCAGGATTCTTGGACTCTAATGAGGATGGTAATTTCTCTCCTGTGGGAGTTCTCCACTGCACCTGGGGCTCTGGGTACCACCCCACTGAGGTGCACTCCAGCCGGATCTGTCCATTCTCTTGAACTTCCATAGTGATGTGAGGATCGGAGCCTAGAGCTATGTAGACAGAAGTTGGTCTAAATCTTTCCATAGATACCATTTTGAGAGTCTTTAATCTCAGCTTTGTAACTACTATAGACTATAGTGCTTGTAGGGAGGAACACAGTAACTCAGGGAAACTAGGAATACACACATCTCAACTCCTCATTTCAAAGAGAACTAAGGTATTAATAAAATGACATTTCATACACCTCATTAGAAAGATACTATTTGGGTCAGGCATGGAGAAAAAAAAGAAAGCAAGAAAAAGGTGCCATTTTGGGATCAGGCTCAAGTCCTGCCTCTAAAGGACAGAGAAGCATTTGAGATGATCTTTGACATGTGGATAGAATTGAACGGGTGGACATGAGAAGTGATTTTTCAGGTAGGGGAACAGCAAGATCAATGGCTTAGAGGAGGGCTAGTTATAAACTTTGGGAGGTCCAGCAATAGCCCTGTTGTTGGGAATAGGAGAAGTCTGGGTAAGGTGGCAGAACATGTTACTCTTGGGCAATAGGCAAGAACTGGAAAAGGAAAATTATTTCCTATGCTTTTCTCTCGATGTCCATGGGAGAGGAGTTGGAAATCATTCATAGTAACATTTCTGATGTTGTTTCAAGGATTCTCTTAAATGACTTCTACTTCAGTTTCCCTCATATATTTAAATTATTACCGCTGAGAATTCTTTTCTTTCCTTTTCTACTTGATTCTTTTCTTAAAACTTTATAGGGCATAAAAAATACTTGATAGCTGGGGGCAGTGGCTCATACTTGTAATCCCAGCTATGTTGGAAACTGCAGGTAGGAGTTTTGTAGTCTGAGGCCAACCTGGGCAAAAACCCAAGACCCCACCTGAAAAATAACTAAAGTAAAAAGGATTGCAGGCATGGCTCAAGTGGTTAAGTGACTGCCTAGCAAGCACAAGGCTCTGAGTTCCAAATGCCAGTAACTCCAAAACCAAATACTGTACAGTTTCACAGTAAAGCCTTTAGAAACTTGTCCACTTTTATGAGGATGCATAAGAATGTTACTCTGTTGAAGAGTTAACAGGTTTTAGTATTTTTAAAATTAGGTCCAGGATTTATAAAAGAGCCACACAAGTTTTATCAAGTCTCCAGGTTTTTAGACGTCATCTTCAAGATAATTATTTCTCCCTACAGATGGGATACAGATGGGATACATGGACTGAACAAGCTGCTGCCAAGGGGGCCCACTGTCATGGAGCTGAGATCTAGATTTCACCAAGACATTTTTTTAAACTAGAAATTTGAGTAGCTAAAAATAAATAATATTGGGCTGGAGGTGTGGCTTAAGAGGTAGAGTTCCTGCCTAGCAAGTATGAGGCCCTGAGTTCCACCCCCAGTACCGGCCCCCAATCAGTAATGATAATAATAAATACATAATATTAAAAGGCACTATGCTATTTACAGATCATATATTTACCACTTTCTAAGTGGAGTGATAACGCCTCACAATTCTCTTATGCTTTATAGTTTTCAAACCACATTCATGTACAACTCTGGTGTCACTGGATAAGCCAAACTTGTCACTCACCAGCTACTTTCAGATGCATGAAGGCTTCTCCATGGATGTGTTTGTCTCTGAAGAAACATCCATACACCCCTTCATCAAAGACTCTGATGTGGTGTATCTTCACAGCAGCACGCCCTAAGGTGATACTGTCCTGCACCAATGTCACTCTCCCTTGGTACTCAGGCATCTGTTCTCCCTGTTGCTCTTGCCCATCCTGGTACACCAACACCGCAGGTGAGAACATATTTCGGAACCACCGCAGCTCCATATGCTCAGCACTCACATTGGTGGGTGAGAGGTGACAAGGCAACTCAGAGTCTTTGCCCACTAAGGCCAGGATGGGCTCCAGGGGTCCAAGGACTTTAAAGTATCCTGAAAAAAAAGAGCAGGATGTGAAAGGATGTGGAGGAGGGAATTGCACTGACAGAAAGGCAGCCCAACCAAAAGACAGATTCCCGCCCACCATTTCTCTATTCCTTATTGTAGGGCATTCACCTGGATGCCAGTGGGGACTGCTAGGAAGAACCTCTTCGAATGTTTACATTTGTACAGAGGGAAAGGGGGTGAAAGGAAAGGAGGGAGACCTACCTGAATCCAGCCTGGGCAGCTGCAGGATCATGACTGTGAGTAGACATCGGGAGGCGGGGTTTGGGAAAATTGCCATCCACATTCTTTCTGTGCAGCAGGATACTGATGTGAGCTTGCCAGGAACATATGCTAGGAGAATAGTCAGGAGATAACTATGGGCTCTGTAGACCCTCTGCTTTTCACAGTCCTCCAGCAGTTCCCTCCAGCCTGGAGTACCTTGGTCATTTGCATGTGAAGCTTCCTCTGGGCCTCATTGTGCTACCATCTGCACCCACCCACTCACCTAGCTAAGTTTTGCCAAGCCTGTATAAAATAAACTGGGCCCTAAATCCCTAAAGGAGACATAAGAGAAGGGAAACAGTATATGAATTAATGAGCTGCACATAAATGAACAAACTGGATTTACTACACTAAAAAATGTCTTCCAAATACAGTATTTTGCCATTTCCTTTAGCAATGAGTTAGTCAAGAAAGTCAGCCTAAGAAATTAGTGGAAAAACACTTGGGAGATGGAGATAGGAGGATGATGATTGGAGGCCAAGCCGGTTTAAAAAAAAAAAGTTAGTGAGATCTTATGCCAGGTGTGGTGGGACATATCTGTAATCTCAGCTATGTGGGAGGCCTATGTCAGAGGATCAGGGTCTACACCAACCTCAGCAGAAGCACTGAGACCCTATCTGAAAAATAACTAGAACAAAAAGAGCTGGAGGTGCAGCTCAAGCAGTGCAGTCCAAACCCCAGTACTGCCAAAATTAAATGGAAAAACAGACCCGTTTACAATCCAGTACAGATAAACATTTAGATTCTGTTTTACATGCTGTGACAACAGCCCCCTCCCAATTATCTTTTTCTCACTTCAGCACTAAATACTTTTCAATTTGTATCAGAAATCTCTTCCCTCACTTTACTGTACATTTTTCAAGCTAATTAAGCCATTAGTTCCTTCATTAGTTTGGGCAAACATTCACATACACCCCCTCTGAATACAGTAGCAGAAGCTTTTCAGGAAAGTTGTGAGGTTTTGTACCCTGTAGTTGCATATAGATGTACATTCTTGGGGCATCCATGCACTAAAAAGCATTTTGGTGGAGTGGTGGTGGTGGAGGCAGTACTGGGTTTGAATTCAGGGCTTAAGGCTTGCAAGGCAGGCACTCTACCACATGAACCACTTCTCCAGCCCAAGGCAGTCTATTTATAATTCAGCATGTGTTGTTATGCTGATTCTTATTTTAAAAAATTATTGGCATAAATTAATTCTACCAAGGAATTTCATTATGGTATTTACATACATGCATATGATGTACTTCAATCAAATTCACTATCTCTGTTACTTTCTTAACCGCCTCACTCTCCTCCCCCTTCCTTTTTAACAGGCTTTAGTGGGTTTTATAGTCCTATTTTCATATATATGTAAACACGCATACATATACAATCTACTTTGATCACATCATATTCACCCCCTACTCTCTTCTTTCCCCCTGCAGCTGGTTGCCCTCCCCAAAGTCCCCCTTCGTCTTTTTTTAGGTTTAAATTACGCATCATTATGGTGGTTTCTTCTTCTTCTTCTTTTTTTCCTTTCCTTTTCAGACTCGTATCCCGGCTTTTGAGGGCAGAACCCGCCAACGCTAAGTCGCGGGCACAGAAGACCTTCTGCCATGGTACTTAAAGACATCTCTTTTTTAGAACTTTCTGAAATTCATTCCCAGCAATGATCGGGTGACATTTTAAGAGCCTTTTTGCTCCTTTGTCATCGTAATTAGCTCCTAAGAACATGCAGCTGACACGTTTCTTCATTCCTGTTGTTCTCCTTCCACGAAACCCCAACTTCTGCACTGTGAGCTCCGGCTTCTCACCAACGCGCACACACAGCACCTCGGGTCCCCCTTTCCCTATGGAGTCCTTCCCTGCACCCCGCTCAGCTTTTCAGCCCCTCTTCTTCCAGGCCCTGTAGCCGGGGAACCCACTTACCCCTTGGTACTCCATTTGAAAATCACAGTCCTCAGAACAAAGATAATCAATAGTCTCCCATTGTTAAAATAAGAACTTTAGGCAAAGCAAGATTAGTAGAGTTTCATTAATTGAAGTACGATTGTCAAATTTGGCTGACCCCAGACCTAAGAGAGGTTCTGAGTGCCAGGAACCACAACGTGAGCAGGCAGGGAACCCGGATTGCAGAAGTAGCGTGATTGGCTAGTGCGATTTAAAGGGCTGTCTATGATTGGCTAAAGCCGCGGCCAGTTTAGTTAAGACTCCGCTATTGGTTAAATTAGAAGGTTGCGGTTTCTTACGTACGGAGGCATCTTTAAGCCAAATTTAAGACTGTCTGAAAGAAACTGAGGGAGCACGTCTTGTGAATTCACTCTGAGAAACAGTAACTGAATTCTCTTTGGACAAATTAGTTGTATGATTGGCTCAGTGAGACAGGCCAGATGGGAAGGTGGCCGAAAGGAGACTAAAAAGTTAAAACCTGTTAGTGGCCAGCTAAGGGAAAACTCCGCCCTTGAATGCCCTTTTTTTTTTTTTTTTTTTTTCCCAATTCTCCCTCCTGTCTGTAAAGGCTGCATGGATAGCCTCCTCCGCCCCAGCCTTCCGAATCACTCTAGGCTGTACAACCTGGGGCGGTACAACCTGGTCACTTAGGGAACTCTGCAGATGTCACTTGTTTGCTAGCTTCACCTGCAAGGCCCATCAGCAACTCCTAAAGCTAAGCCCCAGGGCCTAGAGGGCTTGTATATAGAAAGGGCTCAATAGATGCCCTGGATACTAGTGTGCTCAGGGCTAACAAGCCTCCCTAGACCTGGGGAGATTGTTCCCTCTACTTGGCTTGTTTTTCCACCAGGTATTCCAGAGTCTCCCTCCACTCACCACTCTTGTTCTTATTTATTTATTTATGTTTGTTTGTTGCATCTCTCTGTGTAGCCCAGGCTGACCTCAAACTTGCAATCCTCCCGCCTCCACCTACTACTCTGTTTAAAATTGCAATTTCTAATATTCCTTCCCCTGGTTTATTTATCTCTTTTATCTATCACCATCCAACACGCCATATATATATGGCGTGTTATATATATATATATATATATATATATATATATATATATATATATATATATATATTTATTATTACTTATTCTATTTCTGTTTGTGTCACCTACCTCAACAAGTTAGATTTTTGTGAATGGGAACTTTGTTTTGCTCACTCCTATGCCCCGACAGTCTACAGTACTGCAGCCTGTGGTGTCCATAAATCATTGTTGGAGTCCAAGGTGAGTGTGAAGGATTTGCATCATACAGGAGAAAAGACACCTGCTCTACTGAAACCAAAAGAAACAGATTAAGAGGAACAGGAGCAGCAGGTGGGGCTGGAAGCTTGGGACATCCTCCTCCTATTTTGTAGTTGACAGGGTGGTATCTGTGTAGCCATCTGAAACATGGAAGAAGGACGTTTGATAAGAATTAGCTATGCTCCATACAGGGTACTCTACATACCTTATGTACTCAGAGTACACCATCTGGTTTCTGTCTAAGTCCCCTGCCCATTCCATTCGTCATTGTTCTGACCACATGGGCCTGTTTATGTTCCTTCAACTAGTCATTCATTCCTACTTTAATACTCTGTGCTCACTGTTCCCCCAACTCTCACAGGGCTGGTTCTTTCTCAGTTCTCAAATCTCAGCAAAATCAACATCTCCTCCAGGAGGCCCTTCCTAAACTTGCAGTTTAATGTAACATTCTCCACCCCACCCCACCCCAAACATAACCTTGCCTTCCTTCCTTCCTTCCTTCTTTCCTTCCTTTCTTTCTTCTCTCTCTCTCTCTCTTTCTTTCAAGTAAACTCCAAGAAGGTGAGGAATCTATCTTATTCACTGGTGCTTTGTGCTAAATTTATAGAAAGTAAATGAGTAAGATGTGAATAGAAGACAGAATGAAGAGCATAGTGACCATACTTTATACTATGTAATGCTACCATAGTGTGTAGCACAAGACTCCATAGTGTCTAGTTTCAATGAGCACTTAAAATATGTTAATTTTGTTTGGAATGCACCTTGAAGACAAGACATGATTTATTGAAAAAAAAATAATTTGAACTCTATTTTCCTTGAACAAAAAGTATTGATTTAACTTGCTAGACTCCAGTAAGTTACCATAAAATGGGTGAAATATGTCTGCTGTGAGAATCCAAGGATACAGCCTGTGTGAAAATGTTCTGTAAACTATAATAGAAGTCATATAAACTCTTTTACAGCTTTGTTTTAGGGCTGGGGGCATAGCTCAGTGGTAGAGTACTCTCCTGGCACGTCTAAGCCCTGGGTTTGATCCCCAGCAGTGTATAAAAAGAAAAAAACAAAACCCCCCTAATTTCACAGAACCCTGAAAAATTTATAAGTTGCTTAAATTAATATAGCAAGTTATTACTAATACTTGGTTCCTTACTCACACTTGTGCTTTTAGTTAACAAACTTCAGGGGGAAGGGGGAAGTGGCCCAAACAATGTATACACATTTGAATAAATATAAAAATAATTAAATAAAAACAATCAAAACATTAATGTAGAATCAGTTAGAAAATAAAACAAATTTACAAAACCTTCAAATAATATAGCAACAGTACCAAAAATAGAAACAATTTATACACTGCAATGAACTGAATGTGTCCTGTCAAAATTCATGTGTTGAAATTCAATCTCCAATATGAAAACTTTTTGAAGTGGGGCTTTAGGGAGATAATTAGGTTATGATTGTGGATACCCCATGACTGGGAAGTGCCCATATCAAAGAGATCTTAGCAAACTCCTTTCCTCTTCCACCATATGAGGACACAGCAAAAAGATTAGGAAAAAGAATTGTGTTTTCACCAGGCACTGAATTTGCCAGCACCTTGATTTTGGACTTTCCAGCTTCCAGAACTGTAAGAAATAAATTTCAGATGTTTATAAGCCACCCACTTATGAAATTTTTATTATAGCAGCTTGAATGGCCAAAGTCTTACACACCAATATTAACAACTCCATCTTCCATCTTAACAAATGAGCTATTTTTTTGTTAGAGGAGGGTAAGTCTCAGAGCCTTGTGCTTGCTAGGCAAACACTCTTACAACTTGATTCACAGCCCCAGCCCAACAAATCAGTTATTTCAGTATGTTCCTGACTCTTCCCTTAGTATGCCCATTTGTAACTATAGAAATACAATTTGAAACTTATTGAAACTTTTTCCAGCCTACTTTTAGAACTGCATCAAAGTCTAGATTTTAGAATTGTCTGAAATCCAAAATACAGTCACTTAAACCAGCGCGTTTAGAGAACTGATTCTATCCTAGTTTTCAAAATATGAATTCCTGGAGACTCTTTTCATAATAATAGCATTATCTGTTGTTCTCTCATACTCTTACTAGTGTACACTATAGTTTTCTTGGTCTGACATGTCCTTTATATCCCAACAGATTAAATGCAAAGGCTAATATAAGAAACTAACCATGCTTCATTAAATCAAACATTAAATTTGCAAAAACTTAGAAGTTCCACACTTCTCAATAAAATGTATTTTGCTTTGGAAACAATTTTCTCATAAGACCTGCTATTTATATCAAACTACTTTTGGTTTATTATTGTTTTAATTTAAGTAAATAAATTCAAAAATTTTAACAATCTCAAGTACCATAAATAATATCAGATATTAATGCAAGGAAACAAAAGCTCTTTGGGTTTAAAGGCAAAAGTAAAAAGGGCTTGGGGTGTCTCAAGTGATAGAGCATCTGCCTAGCAAGTGCAAGACCCTGAGTTCAAATCTCATACTGCCCAAAACACAGTATCTAAAGGCATCCTGAGACCAAAAAGCTTGAATGCTATCTCCACTAAACCTGAACCATGTGGTAGATTTGGTCCAATACTCACCTGCTCATCAGAGACCTTAAATATTAAGCCTTTCTCTATGTACTGACTTGTTGCTTATTGCAGGGATGCCTGTGCCAGGCCAAATCCAGATGTATCATGGGAATATTCATCCCAGGTCTAGGCCTGCAAACTGAGTGGTCTGGAAATCTTGGATGGAAATGGGCCATCAACTCCAGTGACCCCATAGCTGTCATATGGGGCTTAAGCACAGCCTTGGTCTCCTCCCAGCTTCCTGGTTCACTTCCTTTATCTCTGACCTCCATTTGTGGTTCTCCCTCCCCTTTGGAGGCTCTGTGATTCCCACCTTCTTGTTACATCCTGATGTATCCTATTTCCCTTATCCCAAGTCCACAGTGTCTGGAATATTGGGCTCAACTTTGCTCAATCTTCTTCATGTTGAAGCAACATGTTTTCTGCCTTCATCTTCTCATGCTTTCTTCTTGGCTGAGAACTGTGTAATAGCCGTAGTTCCCTAGCACTGGGTCTTACAAACAAATAAGCTACTGAAGACACAGCCAAGTATGGGAAAAAATGGGGCTGAGGCCTGAAGTGAATATGAAGGAGGCAGCTGGGAAGATGTTCTGTTACATGACCAGAGGGAAGAAGGCACTATTTTCTACCAGAGGTGCTGTGCAGCTGTAGCCAAGCAGGCCATGGCTTCTCTACATGGGTCTGAGACCAAGAAACTGCTTCTGTGTGTGGTGATAGGTCCCTGCCTTGTGTAAGATCAGGCCACCCTCAGGCACTGTGACTCCCTGGGCCCCTGTGAATGCTGGACAGATGAAAAGGGGACTGTCATCAGAACCCAGCCTGAAAACCGGTCTCAGAGGCCCAGAAAAGACTGAACGGGGACATGAGTAGATGTGTGATCTGTCTCTCATGTTGTAGAAGGAAACATCTCCAGCTTCATAGTCCAGGAAGATGGCCACACGGCACAAGCGCTCTTTCAGAGGGAGGATCTTCTCAGGGGAAGACAGAGCCCGGTACTGGTTTCCAAACATCTCCAGGGTCCAGAAGCCATTCTGAGGGTACAGCAGGGCCTCCCCTTTCCTCTCCACACTGTCTCTACAAACTCCGACAGCCCACACCATTACATTTTCAACTTCCACCTCCCAGTACTGTCTCCCTGAGGAGAAGCGCTCCTTGCCCAGGACGCAAGGCCTGCAGTCAAATCTCTCTGGGTTGTCAGGCACACTCTGCCGGAAAGGGCCCCGTCTTACACTTCTCCGATCCTCTGACAGGAAAAGCTCAGGATGAGCTGTATCTGGATCCAGGACTACATCGGCTATAGAAGAAGTCTCAGGTTTAGTGCTAGGGTCTCAGGATCCCTGGAGATTGTATGATCTCTAGTCCCTAGAGAAGTCCAGAGAGCTGATGGGGCATTCTCCCATGTGGTGACCTTTTCCATGAAGGCCCCTTGATCCTTGGCAGCTCATAGGCTTAGTGACAGGAGCATTGCCCTCAGGAGAGGAGAACTGGTACTCTAAGAAACTCAGAAAGTTTAGTAAATGAACAAAATGAATGGTTCCAGCTTTCAGCATTCTCAGATCTGCCCCCTTGTCTATTCATAATATATGATCTCTGGGGCTCTCTTCAGTTAGAAACCATGCAACTTGACTTAAACCAGCAAAGAGGCGTTATCGCCCAGCCTCCCTAACCATAAATCAGTTAAGGAATTAAAGTGAATCTCCCTACACAGTGTTTTGAGTAGAATAGGATCTCTTTCTTGGGCCCTGTTTCCATGAACCAGATGATAACTTTTTAAATGACTGACAGGGGCACTCTTCATAGGATAAGGATGGAGAACAAATGTCCCTAAAGACAATCTGATAGCAGCCTGGAGGTATGTGCAGCAAGCATGAAGCGAGGGGCGGGGGGAGGGCAGGTTTCATCCAATTTTGTTTTAATGACATGGATGTGAAGCTTATAATTATGTCATCTCTAGGAATTAGGAAATGCTTCAGATTCCTCTCTTTCCATTTGTATTTATTATTGCTTATTTAGTCTACCTTTCTTATTATGTAAAATGACTTCCTCCTTCCCCCCAAGTAGATATGTCTCTGACAACCTGTGATTGTGTCTGAAGTAGATTGTGACAATTTTGAATTTTCCCTAAGAGAAAGGTCCAGTATCTGATGAAGCCTGTAGTCTTTGGAGCACAGGGGCAATAGGTGACAAATTATAAAATGCAAAGTGCTCATGAGGAGCAGGCAATTGGATTCCATGCTTTACCTCTTACCGAAAGCATGGTAAGCCCCTTAAAGGCTATACAGCACTGATACACTGAGAGTATCAGTGCTCTTGTGGGAGTAGGAAGGCATTTCTGAATACTTAATGGTGTAACCTTGAGTTTTCTTATTGCATTTTCTCCGTCTGATATTTGACTTTGCAGAATCTAACCATCTCTCAGATTATAAGTAGCTTAGACAGCACTGTCTTCTTTCAAATTAATACAGAATCCAAGAGCATTAACTACTAAAATGTAACTCTTGGGGAGGTTTGTTCTGCATGGGAAACCTCTGGTAGCCAAGGATTTATTTATTCAAAAGGAGGGATTGTGGGAAGTAAAATTCCCACAGAAGTGATCAAAAGTTGTGGGGATTCTCTGCCAGAAAGGCAGGTATTCAGCATTGGTAGGCCATTGCTGGCAGCCAGCCTGTTACTCTGTGCCCCGCCCCTCAACTCCAGCCAGCCATTGGCCCCCTTGTCTGAGTCCTCCAAAGAGTCCTGTTGGCTGGCTTGTGGAAAGATCTGAGGGAATGTGAGAGGCACTTACCAGCATGTAAGAGGGTTCTTCTCCATCCTACAAGAGACAGAGAGGTGAATGTCATGAGATAATGTCTAACCAAGCAGAACACATACTGTGCAAGGATTTGTAGTTCAGGAAAGGCTAAACTTACCCAGTTCTTCTTGAAGTTGCTCTGAAAAAGAAACAGAAACAAAATAATGACCTTGGTGGAAGAACTAAGAGTATTTGGATTTGTGTTAAATGATGCAGGATTAGTCCTTTCTATAACACCAACATTTTCCTCCTCCCACTCTCCCAAGCCTGGGGAACTGTCAGAAACCAGAAATGATACTTAATCAGGTGGCTGGATATTGTCAGTATTTTCACAGGCTTGCTTTCCTTCAACAACTTATACTGTTTGAAGCCAGGTGAGTGAATGCAATGTCTGCAAGCTGGAAGAAAGAAGCTCACAGGGATGAATAAGGATGTGAGAGTTCTAAACCCTTGCTGTTACCTATATGCATGTTCTTCCTGTTTCCCAAGCTACTATTACCTGCCACAATGGTGTCCTTTCTATGACAATGAACTGTCCTCCTAATCTTTTACCTTTTATTTGATGTTCTTCCCCAGTTCCTTACGTGTAATTTCTCTTTCTTCATATTCAACCTCTTTTTCTGCTGACAGAATCTCTTTTTCCCTGTGAAGTTTTTTGATGAGACAGATGCTCCCAGACACAAGGAAGATCACAATAGGTAGGATAACAGCCAAGGTCACCATCCAGGGAGATATACTGGGTACAAAGGATTCTGAAAAGGGAGCCAGAAAAGTCCCATTTGGTGCAAAACAGAATACCAGCTGTAAGCAGGCTCTCCAACAGCACATCTGAAGAGCTCCCTTAGATCCCTTGCTCAGATGGGAGAGAGATGGTGGCACTGTGCTGACTGACCCCACAATGACTGCCAGGGCTCCAGCCCAGAAGAAAGAACAACAGAACATCTGGGATTATCATATGAAGAATCCCAGTGTATAAAGCTAACCAGCCAGGCTGAATCACCACAGCTACAATGTTGGTGGTACAAGCCACCATCATTCTTTGCCTGGAATATTGGAGTTCCTTCCCCGTTGTCCTGCTTATGTTGTGTGCAGTCTGTTTTCAACAGAGGGGCCTGAGATCATGTTCATTCTTTGCTAAACCTTCCAATGCTTTCCTGTATCATTCAGACTAAAAACCAAAATCTGTGGCATATGTTGCTGCATATATAAGTGGTCTTATCACCTCTGTGAAGTTATAGCCTCTCACTCCCTGTACTCACTCCATTGCAGCCACACCACCTTCATATCTGGGGATTGAAACTGCCAGACACACTCCTATCTCAGGCCTTTTGTATACACAGTTCCTGTTGCCTATGTTTGCTCAGTCCTCAAATAACTGCTTGGCTCACTCTCTTATTTTTTCAATTCCCACCTTTACAGACCATCCTGAAAAGATGAGAATTTCTTGATCAAGATGGTCTTTTCTGACAGCCCTGTTAATAACTTAAACATCCTACATCTTTGGTACTACCCATATCCTCCTTGTTTAATCTTTCCTACAGTATCCATCACTATCTAATATAACATACAGTTTAATTATTTCATCATTTGTCTTAACTAATTATTGCATATGCTGCTGTCAACAAAAAACTCCAAAACAAACAAGCATAAAGAACAATAATAAAATATGGAGAGAAGCATGGAAGGATGACTTTCTATGGATGACCACTGGGTAGTGGTACTATCTGCTGAAGCTCTCCTAGGAGATTTCCAAAGGAATAGATCTAGGGAAATTCCTTATCTACAGACATTCATAAATTCATTCAACAAATATTCAACAATCATCTTCTGTTTTAAAGACACTATTCTGGATATCAGGATTAACTCATTGAACGCAGCATATGAAGACACATGACCTCATGAAGTTCACATTCTAGAGACAGCAGCATATGCAATAATTAGTTGCTTTTTTGAGACAGGGTCTTGCTATTATCTCAGACTTGTCTGGAATTCGCTATATAGCCCAGGCTGCCCTCAATTTTGTGATCCTCCTGCCTTCATCTCCTGAGTGCTGGGATTACAGACAGGCACCACCACAGGCAGCATATGAATGTTTAAACTGTGCTACAGCACAGGGAATTTATGAGGAAAAAAAATCAGATTTACTCTCAGAGAAGAGACTCCTACTCATGTCTCTTAAGACTCTCTGGGGCTGGCAGAATGGCTCAAGTGGTATAGTACCTGCCTAACAAGTGTGAAGCAGAGTTCAATCCCCCAGTCCTTCCAAAAAACAAAAACAAAAAACAAAAAACTGACTTTCCTCTTGGAAGAGGACTCAGCTCAGCTTTAACTTCCAGCTCTGTAGGGCACAGGACCCTCCCACCCACATTCCTACCCCCACAACAGGCTTCAGTATGTCTGCTAAGGATCCCACCCTCATATAATGAGTCTCCAGAGGGCCAAAAACTAACCTGGAATGAAAATCATACTTTGAATCTCCTGGCCAAGCAGAGTGTTGTTGATGGAGCAGGTCATGTTCCTCACAGAGCAGTCTCTGATGATCACAGCCATGGTGACCATGTAGAGGCCAGCTCTGTCAGTAGTATAAGATTCCTCCAGGGCAGGCATGACCTTACCATATGGGTCTCTCCACACTGCTCGGGGCTCTGGGTACCACCCTGCAGATGTACATTCCAGCCGAATGCCCTCATCCTCGTGGCCCTTCATTTCAATAAGGGGCTTAGAGCCCAGGCCTGGGGAGAGATACCAGAACTCAGCTAAAAAGGCAGCAGTTTGGTTTGGGATGTAGCTCAGTGGCAGAGTTGCTTTCTTGGCATAAACAAGGACCTTGGTTCAATCCCCTGCACCACCAAACAGGCAGTGGTATTTCAAGGTGTCTTCAATGATGAGCTCTTAATGGTGGGAGCCAAATGGGTATGTCCAATGCCACCTGAAACAGGTGGGCTTAAGGACTTCACTTTGTGCTCCTTGGGATAACCTCTCAGTAGTTTTTACCTCTTGAAGCACTAGAATAATACAGGGACAGAAACTTGTCAGGCTGCCACAATCTTATGAAACTTTTTGACCACAAGACACTGTTCTTCTCCTCTGGTCAGGGCTTTGCACCACAGTTTCCTTATCCTGATCAAAAAGAGAGAAGGAAATCACCCATGGCTATCCACTAATCACAAGAGCTGCTGTTTTTAGCAGTTGATTAAGTAATCCTGCAAAGCCAACCCTTAGCCCAATTCAGAGATGTTTACCTCCTAGGAGTTCAGTCAATTAGGCAATTTTGAATAGTTTCTTCCTAATAGTCATCTTAAGAACATCTGAATGCACCTGAGATACTTAATATAACAATATCATCTCCTCAGTGAATGTCATCAGAAGAATACCTTGGAAAATTGTGTGAATCCAGATTCTTCCTAACTATATTCTATCTTTAAAAGAGTAAACTAAAGAGAACACTGAGTGTGAAGAAGCTGCAGACACATGGTCCTGGGAGATTTTTGTCCCTTTGGGAGTATGTCCAGTGATCATCCAGACTTTTATTGGGTAGTTCCTTTGTTAAGCCTACTCAACAAAGAATGCCAAAGACAGGAAATTAAAAGCACTCACTTACTTTGATGAATGCAAACACCAAAATACCACCATTGACTTTTCTCTCTTAAAGGCTCAATCAGTCTCAAAATGTTTCTGTTCATGCATAATATACTGATTCTAGGGGGTGAGGTCATTTCTTAAAGCCACTATTAATACACTCCTAGGAATCCCAGTTTAATTTCCATTTTTATTCTGAAGTTCTGCCAAATTGCTCCTGGCAGAACTTTAGTTGTCTCTGTGGGGCCACCAAGCTTAATACATAATTATGTCTCTACTTAATCATTCTTTAATGAAGTCATCTATATACATGTCATTCACTGTCTCTACATTCAGTATTTGAGGAAAGGGAAGAAAGGCAAAGTTAATATTTATCAATAAATGAGATGTGTATATATTGTAGTGCTTTGGGCTCTGTTGTTTGTTCTGGTTGTCTCAGTGCAATTACTGATATTGTCATCTTTTGTGCTCACAAGTGGCCAGTTTCAATGACAAAGAATGCATTAATTATCTTCAGGGATTAACCTTCACTCCCCCTCTCCCCCCAAAGCAACAACTGAGTTCTGTGTATGCTTTTCAAGAACCAGTGCCCACAGCTCAGCAAAGCCAACCCATTCTCATGGCCCTTGGACAAGAGCAAGCCACCCTCCTTATGTAAAGGGGATTGCAGGTTAAATATATAAATAAATAAGTAAATAAATAAATAAAACTGCTGGCCTGCAATGGGCCTAAGGTTAGGAGAGAAACTGGGAAAAAGAAACAGAAAAAACTGAAGTGACTCACCTGCTACCATGAGGCGCATGATGGCCTCATCATATGACCTGCCTTCCTGGAAGTAGCAATGATAAATGCTGTTCTCGTGGGCTGTGACATTGTGTATAACCAGCGCCACACTTCCCTTGCTGATCTCTGTGCTCACAAAGGTGGTTCTTCCTTGATATTCTTCCATCTGCTCCTCTGTTCTCTCTCTCCTGCCCTTATACACGAGCACCGCGGGGGAGAACTGAGACCGAAACCACCGCACCTCCATGTCCTCAGCATTTTTCTCAGGTGACAGGTGGCAGTGTAATGTGGTGTTATCTCCTACCATGGCCAAGATGGGATCAGCAGGCCCCACAACAGTAAACTGGGCTGTTCAATGAAGGGGGAGAATCAGAAGACACTCTGCCATCAATATTCATCATGGGAAGGGAAGTAGCTATTTTAGGGGATGAACAAATTCTTTCTAAGGCTACAGGGCCCAGCTTCCTGGGCTGAGGGTTTTAGGGAACTGTAGCTGTCACTGGCAAGAAGCACTTCTGGGAGCAGTCCCTACTGAGGCTGCTCACGTTTCATGAACAAAACACTAGGAATCTCACCCAGAGCATCCTCCAGACCCTGTGCTCACAAGGACTTTTTCCTCTATTCCTCAATCTAGTACAGTGTCTGAGTGTAGTACAAATTTGAACTATCTAATAGTTCCAACTAAAATAAGTTGTCAGTGTAAAACACGCACTAGATTTTGAAGATTTAGAATTAAAAAATATAAACTATCTCATTAGTAATATTTTACATTAAGTAATAAGCATTTAAGGCCTAATATTTGATTATTTGGGGTTATACAAAATATATTATTAAACTTTATTTCATCTGTTTTGAAGCTTGAATGTTGCAGCTCTCCTTTGTGGGTGTCATTGCATTTCTATCGGACAGCACTGGTAGAAACCCAGTGAACATGTTCAGAATGAAAGGACGAGGCAACGAAGTGCACTCCTCCTTCGGCCCCTGTTCACAGACTGGTGTTGATCCTGCTTTCTGAGAAGCTGAAAGGAGCAAGTGGCCTGCTGTCCTACCTACCTGAGACCAGTGCAAACAAGCTGAGGAAGGGGAAGAAGAGCAGGGAGGCTGGTGGGCAGAAGTGCAGGGAAGCAGCTGACTCCATAAGTAACCAGGACGGATTCACCTAGGACAGGCAGGGACCAGAAGTCTAGGGTTACAGAAGAGAAATCAGCCGAGTAGACTTGGCACTACAGTTCTCATCTAGGTCAAACTTTTTTGTCACAATGTTGGTTTCCTGAATGCCATGACTTCAGTCTTGAGTAGATCCCTTCATCCCACGGTTCAGGTATACCCCATAGATGGGTTCATTAAGCGGCCCACGAAACAAAGCAACAAAAACACCGGGCAGGCAGTTTTCTGCCCTCCAGTTCACGTCTCTTTCCAGAGTCCAGTTTCTTCAGTTGTCACTTGATATTCTTCCACCCCCTCCCTCCGTTCTCCTCCTCCTTCCTGCGAACCAGATCGATCGGCCCCAGGTAAAGCCAGGCATGTTCGCGCCTCGTGGTAGTGGGCTCCCCCTCACCAAGGGACCCCGTTTTTCCTCCGTAGTAGATTCGGTTCCCTCACCTACAGCCCCCATCCCGGACCTACGGCGCTTTTGACCCCCTCCCTTTCCTACCTTCTAGAATTAGCATCTCTGTTTTCTTCTCTCACCCTCAAATGATGATTTTTTTGGCCGTTCTTTTTCTCTCTAATCCGCCATGGACACAGTCACCACCGGAGAACAAACTGTTACAAATGAGAAGAAAGAACTTCTCTTCGCCTTGCATGAGTTGCGGTGTACTGATATTCGACCACCAGACCTGAAAGCGCGGATCCCCTCAGCGACCATATACCCAAATTTCCAATGAGTGGTTTAAAGCCTGGGATTGGCCTGCTGTGCGTCAGCAACCAATAGTATTACTGAGCCTTTCTGTCACCAGTTACTAGGTAGAATATTCAGAACAATTTGGAGGTGGGTCGGGAATAGCAAGCAGCAAAACGACTTTTTGGGAGTATAGGGTCTTTTTATTTCCTTTTTCTTGTACAGAAACGAGATACTGCTGTTTTTAGTTTAGGGTTTTTTTTTTTTTTGTAAAGCCTGAGGTTCCTGGCGAATTGTGGCTGCTAACTAACAGGAGCCGTCTCTGTGTGTATAAGAGTGTGTGTAGAGGTTGGGGTTGGGAGAGCAGAGCCGTGATGCGGCAAACATGAGCCGCACTCTTTCCAAACCCAGAGGAATCTGTTCAAGTTGCTAGAGCATGGGAGGAGATTGCAGGAAGCAGGCAGGGGTTCGCGGGGGTGGGGGTGGTGGCTGTTACTGCGACCTTGTCTTTCATTCAAAAACTGCTGGGTCTCTCTCTCTCTCTCTCTCTCTCTCTCTCTCTCTCTCTCTCTCCCTCTCATATATATATGGTAAGGTACTGCCGAATAAAGACCACGCCCCCTGGTCAGTGAGCAGCGGCTTGGGTGAAATAAGTGTTGCGTTTTATAGGAGGGGCCAAGCCATGCGGGAGGGAGAGTGTTTCTGGTCTACGATTATCTGCGATCACCAGATGGAACATGTCGACATGCCTGGCTAGTTGAGTAACTGGAAGTTCCTGAGTTGTTTTGCAAGCGGAGAAACAATCAGGCAAGGAGAAACAAGTGGTCATAAATCAGGGAGTCTGGTTTCGGTGCTAGCCTCGCCCCAAGAATGCCAGGGACCTAACATATGTATCTAGTTCTATATGAATAATACATGTATTTATGTGTACATTTATCTTATAGGTCTAGCATTCCACATAGGAGAGAAAACATGAAAACATGCACTCTTTGTCCTTCTTCAGTCCACTTTCTTTTTCTTTCTGCACTATACTGTGAGTAGATGTCTCCACAAATCCATGCACAGTGGCTACAGGTGTAACTGGTCACATGTTATGTGCAGGTTGATAGAACAATGTCACCATTTTGCGAATCAGCCAAAATGGCAGCCCCGCCCTTAAACAAATTCCCCCGCTCTAAGACAGCCCCACCCCTACCAGAGACTACTGTGCATGCCCTAACCTCCTTACCCTCCCCCTTCTATGAAAGCCACTGCTCGCCCAGGCTCTGGGCTGCGCCACCTTTCCCCTGGCCAGCCTGGCAGTTGGGCCTGCCATTAAACCTTGCTCTATGGACATGAGTTTTCTCCTGAGCTTTCTTTGAGAGCGGCGTTTTTCCTAACATTTGGTGCCGAAACCCGGGATCGGGTTGAGTTCCCAGCAGTGACCTTGCTCTCCCCGCTTTCCTCCAGGATCTGAGCTGCTTTACCAGGACCCCAGATCCTAGGAAGCGCCACTCTCTCACTAGCTCACAGGGAAGTTCCTCCACCCCAGTGCATCTCCAACCACCATCCACCACCAGCCAATCTTCCCTTAAGGTCCTCTCTCTTGGTGAGTCCTCCTCGCACGCAGAGCTGTGGTCTCTCTCTCTCATTTCCTGGAAAACCCTAGCGCTAGGTTGCAGCTAGCTCTTGTCCCAGGGAAAACTGGGTTCCCCACTTGGGGCTGTGGACATCCCCGTGGTCAAGACGTTCCCTCTGGGGGTTGTTTTCCACATTTCTCTCTCTCCTGAGGACCTGATATTTCGGGGATGCCCGCCATATCTCTCCTCAAGTCAGGCCTTCACCATGGGAGTTGGACTGTCCCAAATTCCTTTAGACTCCCCAATGGGATGTCTCCTGGCCCATCTTGGGCCCCTCTGCCTAACACCTGATCTTAAGCCACAAAAGCTCATTTTTCTCTGTAATCAGGCCTGGCCCCAATTGGACAATGCCTCCAAATGGCCACTTAATGGCACTTTCAATCCCAATATTTTAAGGGATTTATACAATCTCTGTGAGCGTGCTGGTAAATGGAAGGAACTTTCCTACATCCAATTCTTTCCCTATCTCTGCATCAAACCCTCCCTCTGTACTTTCTGTTCCCCTGCGCAGATTCTATCAGCCTGTAAATCAGTTTCTAAATCAGCCAATTCCTCTCCCAAACCTCCTCCTTCCCCATGTAAGCAGACTTCTTGCACTGCTTACCATACCTATCTCCTCCTATCTTCCTGAAAAACTCTCCCTGTCGTGAGTTAAGCAAGCCACTCCTTGCCAATTCTGACCTCAATGTGGTTCCAGCTCTGGAGAGCTCATGCTCCCTTCCTGTGGGCTGAGACAAAGCCCCGGATTTATTCGGCGACCAGAGAGTGGAGGTTTTGTTTCCTGAAAGCCTGCCAGTACCAATCAATTGGAGCAACCTGGAGACACAGGTGATGGCTAATCCCTTAAGCATGTGTCATGCCTCCGGGCTCTGCCTTCCCCTCCCTACCTAAGATGTCAGCACACCTTTCTGCCTCCTCCATGGTCTCACCACATGTCCTCTGTCTCTGTCTGCCTTCCCCTCCCTGGGCTTACTGGGACCCTGCCTCCCATGAAAAACCTGTAGCATGGTACCTTATGACTCAAGTTATTCCAACTAGTTTGCCAGGCCTCTCAGTCTAAAGTAACTTTAAATCAGCTGCTTTACAAAAGCGCTTAGAAAAACCTGCAGCTGCCACATTTAGGCTCTAATTCCACCCCCACAAGGGGAG
Organism: Castor canadensis; assembly: GCF_047511655.1. Taxonomy (NCBI): domain Eukaryota; kingdom Metazoa; phylum Chordata; class Mammalia; order Rodentia; family Castoridae; genus Castor; species Castor canadensis. The sequence goes on from NC_133393.1 coordinate 29,678,260, forward strand.
GAGGGAAAACAAACAGGCGCACCTGTGCACAGGATGCTGGCTTCTGGACACAGCAAAAACACCTGCCATAGCTAGGAAAATCCATAGAGAGGATCCAGCAAATCCTGGACAGCCAGCCACATGTGGTGATGGCTGTGGCCCGCCACCACTTCCCCTAGAATAAACGCGCTCAGAGTATACAGGAAGTGGGGAGGGGCGACAGGCCTCAGGATCAGACCTAAGCAGTCAGGGTCATTTGTCCCAGGTGTGTGTGGAGGGAGTGGCCTTGCACAAGTCCTGCTCCTAGCCCCACCTCACACCTCAGGGCATCAGCCATTGTAAGCCAGTTGTTAGCTCAAGGTTATAGTTCCAGAAATAACTAAATAGACATTACTATGGTCTCTAAATTTCTCATTTAGAATCTTCTATACCTTTGGCCTCAGCATAAATTTTTCCCTCCAAATATTAACACTAGTTGTCCCTTATGGCCCTGTTATTGGCCTGAAATGCCCTCTGAATGCCCTTCTCCAACTTTACAAATGTTTTATTTCTTTGTTAAAAAGGTAGCATTTTATTAAAGAGGCTGCCTGCTGTTAGCTAAAAGACAGGATCTTAACGTTTTGTTCTTTCTAGATGGGATCTGCATCTTCCAGTCTTCTGGCTGGCAGATGTTGGAAGCTTTGTACTGAGGCCCGGCCTCAGTATGCCTTGGGTGACCAAGAGAAGTGGCCTTCACAGGGTTCCTTAAATTACAATACCACACTCCAATTAGACCTTTTCTATAAAAGTAAAAAAAAAAGTAAACTGAGGTCCCCTATACAAATTTCTACCTTCTAAGCCACCCCAATACTCAGAACCTCTTAATGAGTGCTTCCCTCTCCAACAGGCAATGGTAGGAAGAGGGCAAATCGTATGTCCCCTTCCAGTTATTAGATCTAAGGGAAATTTAAAAACATCTAAACAGCTGTACTGATGCCCAGACAAATACATTCAAGTCTTTAGCTCTGTGATCCAAACCTTTCAACTGACATGAAAGGATATTTTGCTTCTACTAGACCAGACTCTTATCTCATTAGAAAAGCAATGGGTTCAGGCCCAGGCTGCTCAGGTTGGAAATGATTATGTGGCTTAAGCAGTAGAGTACCACTTTATAAGCAGAAAGTCCTGAGTTCAAGCCAGTACAGCCAAAGTAAGAAATAATGATAATAGTATTTGGGGCTGTGGAAGTAGCTCAATGGGAGAATGTCTGCCCAGCATGTGCAAAGTCCTGGGTTCAATTCCCCAGCATTACTAAAATAAATAAATAAATAAATAAATAAATAAATAAAAATGGTAAAGAAGATAAGTGGCATTAATGTCACTTCAGCTATCTTATAGTAGAAAAACGTAGTTTAACCTAGACCAGATTCCTCATTCTTCAAGTGAGGAAACTGAGGCCCAGAACAGTTCAGAGATTTGCTCTCCAGAGTGTCAGGTGTCAATGTACAATAACAACTTTACTTTACAGCAACAACCTATCAGAAAGCATACCATGGTAGACTCAGAGTCACAGGTAAGAGAGGTTCTCCTCAAAGATAAATTTCTAACAGTCAGTCCCAGATATTTGTAAAAAACTCAGACTGTGGCTGAAGGGAAAAGCCATTGAACCAAGTAATACAGCTAGCCATGTCTGTATTTATGGCTATGTCTGTATGTCTGGGACCTTACTAACAGGAGAGAAAAAGATAAGAGACACCATGGCCTCATTGCTGCTCTCAGAGAGGGCCCCACCTGCCTGGGGTCTGTATCCTGAACTTGCTACCGTGGTGTGCAGGAGAGGCACTTCTGCAGAGAATGCTTAAGGGGGGACAGCCCGGGAGACAGCCCCGCCCCCAACCGGGACCCTGCCCTCTGCAAGGGTAACCACTGGAGGTCTAAGTGCCCCCATGACCAGATGGAAGGCGAGGTGCCACCTTCTATGGATTGATGGGTCCCGGCCCCCTGTCCACACTCCACTTCTTGGCATCAATGTTGAGGAGCCATAATGGCAGAAAAACAAAAGGCCATTTTCCTCCTAGACAGTGGAGCCTGTTTCTCTGTTTTACCTTTTTCTCCTGTTCTCTGGTCCAATGACAAAAGTTATCATTCGGGGCAAATCTGGCCAGCCCCTAGAGCACTAGTTTACCTGGCCTCTGGCCTGCTCTTGGGGAGACCTGCTCTTCTGTCACTCTTTCCTCATAGTACCTGAAACTCTAGTGCCCCTGATGGGACAGGATTTACTATCTCAATTAAAAGCTCAAATTCTCCTCCCCCCCAGGCAGCTATCTCTGCTGCCCCCTCCTTCAGGAACAAAGAGATTCCACAGTGTGGACTGATGAGATGAGTGTAGGGTGAGCCAGGACGGCCCTCCCTATTCAAATAAAACTCAAAAATCCCTCACAGTTTCCACACCTAAAACAATATCCCCTCAAGCCTGAGGAATGATGAGGCCTTATGTGTATCATAAATTCCTTAAAACAACAAGGGCTACTAATTAGTTGCTCCAGCCCCTATAATAAATTTAAAATTCTTATGAAAGTTAATTTTAAAATACAAGTTACAAAGTAAACAACTGGAAAGGATATAGATAGGTAATAAATGTATTTTTTGGGAAGTTAAAGAGAAAAGGAATGGTTTTTTGGATGAGAAAGGATTTTGTAAAAAAGGGTTTATCCTAAAGATTGTTTCAAATAGGAGGGATAAAAACAAGCCATCAAAGGGTTTAATATGTTATATAAAGATCTAAGTAAGTTTTAAAAGTGCATAATAAGAAACTTCAGTGTGTGATAAAGTTAAAGTTAAATATAATCTAAGAGTTGCCTAAAAGATTTTTAGGGTCATGTCAAACTAAAATCAAATCCTCTATGTCTATAAAATAACAAGGTTATCTTAATATTGTTCTGCTCTGAGTAACATCTACAAAAAACCATTACAGAGAAAGATTTTATCAAAGAAATTATTTGTGTTTTCTGCTGATCTTGTCAAGCTTTAAGTACTACTAAATCAGAGTTCATTTACATATTTGCTTATGTGTCTTAAATGACAACCTTGTAACAGTGTTATGTTATACTTTATCTAAATATGGTACAAACATTTAAAAGGTTCAAAGTGTCAATTTATATAAAATAATGAGCTAAAGCTCTCTTTTATCCAAGAGTGTTACATTTAAATCCTGACAGCTCCTGCCTCCCACAGGTCACCTACCTAGGTGTGGCCTTAAAGGGACAGACTCACTCACTGAGTCATAAATGCATCAGCCCAATCTTCTGTTTCCCAACCCCCATACCATAAGACAGCTTACAGCTTTCCTGGCAGTTATAGGATTTTGCAGAATTTAGATCCCTAGGTGTGTAGTCCCTGAACAGACACCTTTTTATGCTCCTCCTAATATTCCTATTTGGGTCTTAGATAATGTATGGCCACCCATTTCTCTCTCTGTAGTTGGAGGATTCTTAAAATTGTCTAGGGGACAACATTTCACAGTGGTTCTCCTGGCCAATGCCCATCCTAATGCCTATGTTCCTGCTCTCCTATTCTTAAGCTTCCTCCCTTATATCATACTGCATTTCTGTTATTGCTAATCAAAAATGTAACCAATTGTACCTCCCAGGATACCAACCTCTCCAAAACCACCCTGAGAACTACTGTGAAGGCCCCATCCAGGACACCACAGGAGCCTGAGGATCCTGCCCCATACAACACCCCCTGCCAGCAGGAAGCAGTTAAAGAGATCGATGCTTCTCCCCAATTCCTGATCCTCAGCCCCTACCCTCATCATTATTAAAGAAAAAATGGGGGAATGATAGAACAATAATGTCGCCATTTTGTGAATCAGCCAAAATGGCAACCCCGCCCTTAAACAAATTCCTGTGCTCTAAGACAGCCCCACCCCTACCAGAGACTACTGCACCTGTACTAACTTCCTTACCCTCCCCCTTCTATAAAAGCCACTGCTTGCCCAGGCTCGGGGCTGCGCCACCTTTCCCCTGGCCAGCCTGGCAGTTGGGCCCGCCATTAAACCTTGCTCTATGGACGTAAGTTTTCTCCTGAGCTTTCTTTGAGAGCGGCGTTTTTCCTAACACAGGTCCTTTGACCTTGCCTGGAACAGATGAGAATTCCAGATCCAGTTCATGTGGTAGGGTAGGAGAGCCATATGATATGGACATGTTTTGGAAGACAGGAGGTCACTATTGATAAATGGATGTGAAATGAGGCAGGAAAAAAATTAATGAAATTCATAGAATTTGCCATCTAATAGGTTCTCAGGTACTGACATTCGAAATTGGTGAGGAGAGGTTCTATGACAAAGTGGTTCTGAGCATAGAAGCCAGCTTGCTGTGTGACTTTGGGTCAGTCAATTAACCTCCCTGTGCATGTTTCTCTATCTGTAAAATAAGAATAACAATAATACTTGACTTTCTGAGTTGTTGTGAGGACTGTTAACTTTAGGAGATAAGCCTGATAGAGATCAAAAGTATGAGCAGACACTTCTGTCCTGTAGGAAACAAATAGGTATGTATAGATATGTAAGAATAATTCAAGTCCCTTTTATAAATAATTTTTGTTCTTTCAAGAATTTATCCTAATGACAAAGGTAACTTGAAAATTTATTCTGTGGAAATGATTAGAGCAAAGTATAATGATTTAGATACAAAGATGTTTACTGTGGCATTATTGGTTATAAGGAAGAAAGAAAAGCATCTTGGTGATGAATATTATAATATTAGAGTTTAAGTAAAAGAAGAATGTCATAGATCTATCTATCTAGGTCAAATTTTTCAGTAGAAAAGAATGTTAGATACATTTTTTAGTAGCATTTGTTAAACTTTTGTTTGCTATACTGGTGTTTAAACTCAGGGTTTACACCTGGATCCACTCTGCCAGTCCATTTTGGTGATGTGTGTTTTTAAGATAGGGCCTTGGGAACTATTTGTCCAGACTGGCTTCAAATCATGATCTTCCTGATCTCTGCCTCCCAAGTAGCTAGGATTACAGGTGAGAGCCACTGGTGCCTGGAAATAAAGAGTTAGAAGAGATTATTTAAAAATCTTCCACCACAAAGAAATAATGAATGTTTAAAGAGATGGAAATGTTAATTACATTAATTTGTTCATTACCCGTTACATATGTAAATAAATAAAATAAGCTAATTTCTCCATCTAAAAAAAAAAGAAAAGAATGTTAGATAATACGTACTTACTCATTGATGAAGTAAAATGTTTTAGCAGGAAGTTGTTTATGGAAAGGAAATCTGCAAAGCAAATCTGCAAGCTGGAAAAGAGATTTTCCATTTGATGGGATAAAAAGTGGTGAAATGGTCATTGAAATTTCTTGATAGAGGATTCTTAGAGATGGTATCATGGGGCAGTAGATGTAGAATCAAGTCCATAAGCGTGCCTAGAAAAGTGACTCTTCTCTATGAGCTTTTTTTTGTGTCTTGGAAAATTTTTTCTGAGTCAAAGTGAAATAAAGTCTTCATGTGAAAAGATTGTGAAATGACAAAATCCCATTCACAGCTAGCTTCCATAGTTGTTCTATGATGCAGACATTAAAGATGGCCACTGCTGCCTTTCATTTCTTCATGATAATGAGATGGTCAAGGTCAGACATACTTCTCCTTCTAGTCTTTCCATCAGTATTTCCTGTCTCTGCTTTCCTTTGATGCTCCTTTTTCAGTTTCCAGCCGGGGTGACAATGCCAGATGAACCTTCCGGACAAGACTCTGTGTTATTGCACTGTCATTCCTTTGACCTCTGTAATAGTCAACTCTAGAGCACCATATGCTAGCTCCAGCTTTTGCCCAACACCCCAGAACATGGTGGAAAAAAAAAGCTGCATGTTATGAGCAAAGGTTAGAGGAACTCAGACCATACTGGCTAGGATATAGCTCAAGGATAGTTGTCCTCAGAGACTATCTAGCTATCTAGCTATTTTCAGCAGAAAAAAATGAGAGAATACTTAATCGCTGGTGAAGTAAAACATGTTAAGAATGGTCTGAAGTCCAAGGCAAAGTTCTTCCCTAGGGTTTCAATGGAAAGGTTAGGCATTGCTCACTTTAGTGACAGATAGTCAGAGGGGCTGGGTGGCAGAAAAAAAAGGCAGAAGTAGGGCCGGAGGGGCCCAAAGAGAGAGGCCGGGGGGAATGTGTAGATGTGGGACCCAACAGCGACATTATAGAAGGAGACGCCCCCAGCCTCGTAGTTCAGGAAGATCCCTACTTGACTAGGGAGGCTGCTCAGGGAAGGAGAGTCTGAGGCAAGGTGAGGGCCTGATAGATACTTATTATCATGCAGTTCCATGGTCCAGAATCCATTTTGAGGCGACTCTGAAATCCCCCATGTCTTTTCAGAATTCTCTTCACAAATGCCCAGTCTCCAGAATGTCCTGTCCCCAACTTTGACTTCCCAGTAATGTCTTCCAGAAGAGAAGTTCTTATGGCCCAACACGTAAGGATCAAATAAAAACCTTCCAGGTTTTTCAGGCAGATTCTGCCGTGTGTTTTTCCAGCTCACACTCTGGCAATCTTCAGACAGAAACAGTTTGAAGTAGGCTGTGTCTGGATCTAGAGTCACATTAGCTACAGAAAAAGAAAGAGAGAGAGAGAGAGAGAGAGAGAGAGAGAGAGAGAGAGAGAGAGAGACAGAGTGCCAGGTCAACTCTGGCATCTCAGGACCTTTGATAACTGGGAAAAGAGAGAAATAAGCTGATCCTGTCCATGGAGTCCTGCTCCGTCCTCCTCCAAACAGCTAGAATGACAAGCTTCTCCCCAAATGTCTTTGAGGACCACTCAAAGAGTCAGTGGAAAGCTGGGCACAGTGGCCAACATCTATAATCCTAGCTAGCTATTCAAGAGGTGGAGAGGCAGAGAGTGGGAGGATAGTGGTTGGAGGTTAACCTGGGAAAACAGCTAGCTAGACCTACATTTCAAATCAATTAAAAAGTTGGGTATGATAGCATGCACCAGTCATTCCAGCTACGCAGGAAGTGTAAATAGGTGAATCAAGATCCAGGAGAGGGCTGGAGGTGTGGCTCAAGTGGTAGAGCCACTTTGCAAGCATAAAACCCTGAGTTGAAACCCCAGTCCCACAAAAAAAAAAAACCCACAAAAAACAAAAAACCTGACAGAGTGGCTTAAGCAGTGGAGTGTCTGCCTAACAAAAGGCCCTGAGTTCAAACCCCAGTACAGCCAAAAACAAAACAAAACAAAAACCAAAAAGAGCCACTGGGAGAGCTCACTTTTTAAAAGGAGCATGTTGTCCAGGTAGTCCAGGTTCTTGCGATCTAGAGGTTCAGGTTCCTGAGAACAAGGGTAGCTATTCAGGAACCACCTTTCCTCTACCTGTGCCACAGCATTTGGTACAAACCACTCTCACTGCACTATTACTGTTTTCTATTTCTCTTTTCTTCTAGACTAGAAGGTATAGACTGTATCTCTGTTTATCTCTGAGCCAGGTACTAACAGGGAGAGTCATGTTTGCATGAGAGAGACTTTTATATATTCATCAAACTCTGACTTCTTTCCCTCCTGGGGACATAGCTAGATGACATTTCCCAGGCTCCGTACCAAGAAGATTTGGCCATTTCCAGGTGATTGGGAGAATATTGGATTTAGATTAATCTGAGCTGCACGGGAGAGTTCAGGTAGACAAATTTAAGAGACTTTGTGCATATGGAGAGTGGGAAAGAAATCAAAATAAGAATGTGGGAGTATTTTACATGAGTTTTCCAAGGAACTCTTCCAAGGAGAGACAAGTGGACCAAGGAATCCCTGTGTGGGCATCCCTTGAGTCATTAATCAGTTTTGTATTCTTGAGCAAGTTACTTGAGACTCTTGTCTTCCTCATGTTAAGGACACAAGATTAGAGTAGGTCTATTCCAGGTCTACATCATTTGACCAGGAAAGGGAGCACAGCCTAGTGGATAGGAGTTTAGCTTCTGGGACCAGATTCCCCGAGATTGTGTCCCAGCATCACCATCTCCTGGATGGGTGATTTGGAGCAAGGTTTTTACTCTATTTGTGGATTAGTTTTCTCCATTGTAGATGGGCATAAAAATAGCATCTACCTTGAAGGGAAGGGCAAAGATCAGTAAATGGGACAATATGTATAAAGCACTCAGATCTGTTTTTAGTGCATGGTGGTGGGTACGAAGAAATACTAGCTATTTAAAAAGACAATTTATATGATTTTCTTCATTCATCCTTTTTAATTTAATTAATTGTGTAGTGTTGGGAATTAAACTCTGAACCTCATGAATGCTAGACAGGTACTCTACCATTGAGCCAAACCCCAAACCCTCTCCATTCCTCCTTTCTAGAGTTCTCCATGGGAGCTCCAATTATGAAGTGCTACCTCTGTTGTAAGTGGGGAGTTGTTAGATCTCCTATAAGATACACATCACCCACTTGAGACTCAATTGTGTACACTTAGGCCTATGGTGTGAAAACATTGAGGAGTAGAAAAAGCCAAGAGAGAAAGTGGGTGTGGAGGTCTTTACAAAAGAAAAGTAGGACTGGCAGTAGTTCAAGTGGTAGAGGGCCTGCATAGCAAGTGTGAGGCCCTGAGTTCAAACCCTAGTGCCACCAAAAAAATAAAGAAAGAAAATGAAAGGAAAAGAATTTAAGTTATTGGAAAAGAAAAATGCAGAGCTGCTGAACTGGGATTAAGACAGCCATTGGTCTCTATTTACTTTCTCTCTCTCTTTAGCTCTTGGTCTCTATGCTTTGCAGATTGTCCCAGGTTCTCTATACATGGTCTGCCCAGCCACATCACTCACTGAAATTGAAAGATGGAGGATTGCTAAGATCTTTCCTTCTGGAGCTTTGAGCTTATGACATTGGGAATTAGATGGCCACTCACCAGCCTAAGACTGAACTTTTCTCCAATCTGCAATAGAAAGAGAGAGAGAGAGAGAGAGAGAGAGAGAAAGAGAAAGAGAGAGAGAAACCAGTGCTTCCTGACTAGACTTATAAACTTCTTGGCCTTTTCTTCCCATCTTTGGTGCCCTCCTCACTCATCTCTAGTACTTAACTGCCTTCTTCTCCTCACATACCTCACACGAATAGTGGCAGGCAGAGGGAGGACAGAAGAAATGGATTTTCCATTTTCATTTCTCTGCCCTTAAGTGCGGCCTTGGATCCCACTGGGAACTCTTTATCCATATCTCCTTTTAGTTGTTCTTTGCCCCACTGTAGCTGAAATGCACTAGCATACACAAGTTCATGTGAAGGCTTGGGATATGAACCAGGAAACAGGACAGAACTAGGATGGGTTTATCTTTTTCTTCACTGTGATCATGCTCACAGAGTTAGGTGTTTAATCCTATCTTCTCTTGCCTTCTTTCCAAGATCTAGTACAATGCCCTGCAGTATATCATGCAGTGTCCTGTGTGCAATGTATGCTCCACTGCCCAGAAATTCTCTTTCTTTTATTTCATTTGCCACATCAGGAAGCATCTATTTATTTCCTTTCCTCCCTTCCTTACTTCCTCCCTTCCTTCCTTTCTTTTTTGGTGGTACTGGGTTTTGGACTCGGCTTCATACTTGCTAGGCAGGCATTCTACCACTTGAGCTCATCTCCAGTCCAGAAAGCAACCACTTCTCATGACTTTTTTGTCATCTCTTGTTACCATTAGGGACTCCAAGAATGGCAATTTTCTTTATAGCCTTATATGGGCCGTGGACGACAAGTCCCAGGCTCACCATCCACTGATTTGTGTTTCTTCATATCCATCTACTGTTACCCATTACTCATTAGTCATGCAACCTAAATCCAGTTAATTAACAACTCAATGTCCCTATTTCTTCATCAGTAGAGTATGCATGACATCTTTCTTTAAATTATTTGGGGGAGGACTTGACACAGCCTGCACATATTAACTTTCATTGAATGTCACTGTCTCAGCTTAGAAGGTTCAGTTTTGATCCCTGCACTAATAACTTCCAAATTCACCTCCCTAGAGGATAACGTCTGCAGGTGCCTGCTGTGGAGTTGGGATTTTAGTTCAAAGGTAAAGAGGAAATCTCTAAAAAGTGTGGTATGGGAAAAATGTATACATTGAGAATAGCAGTGGGGCAGGTGCTGGGGAAATGGAAGACAGGAGTGTCACTTACATTGTATTGTATGGAATTGTGTCTGCTGAAATTGCACAATATTGCTTATTCTTATTGGAGAGCCAGATGGAAGGAGACAGGGAGCCCAAGGAGAAAGCTACTGTGATACTTCAGCAAGAACTGATGAGAGCTTGAAGCAAGGCTCTGGCTTTGGGATTGGGGAAATGAGGAGTGGACTGATTACTACTATTAATCATAGCTAATATTTATATAAAACCTACTATGATTTTGTGATGTGCTTAGGGATTTACATTCATCAACAACATTTATAACCCTAGGGGGAAATACTCTTGTTTCCCACATCTTATAGATGAGGAAGCCAAAGTCCAAAGTGGTTAAATAACTCACCCAAGGTCACACAAGTGGTTACTGGCTGAACTGAGTCTTGAGCCCAGGTAGTATGGCTCCAGATCTGACCTAGTGGTTAGAATAGCTTAGTAGCTGGACCTCTCGAGAAGTGCAGAACAGGAGTTGGCTATGAATTGGATGTTGTGATGACAGAGTGAGCAGAGTTGGGAATAACTGATAGGTGATTTCATTTAGACATATAAAGAAGGAGGACAAAGTTGGTGTGAAATTTTTGTTTTGTTTTATTTTTGTGGTATTGGCCTTGTGTGTTAGGCAAGCAATACCACTGAGCCACTCCCCACTTAGAATTTAGTTTTAGATATACTGACAGTGAGATGCCTCAGAGGTATCCAGTGGACAATAAATTCAGGAAGTGGGCAGAGCTGAAGACAGAATTCAATACAGATGGTATATCAACTTACAGGGGACACTCTTTTTTGTGTGTGAGTAAAATGGGAGAGTTTATTGAGATAGAAAAATAACAAAGTAGAGCTCCCAGAACTGGGAGGGGTCCCAAGAGAGAGTGCCCCAGAGGAGACTCTTGAAAATAGATTGGGAGGGAATTCCAAGATGGTGGCTAGAGGTAGGAAGCAGAAAGCGAGCCTCCTGTAGTGAAATCTTGGAGAGACGCCGGAGACACACTTTGCAGGCATAATCACTGAGAAAAGGCATAACTTTGACCCCTCCACAGCTCCTGCTGGCGCAGAGAATCTCCACTTCACGTTAAACGGAGAAACAAGGAGGGCCCTCGGGCCGCCAGTCACCGGCGCCCATGTGGCTTGGGAAGACACGGACCAGGTGAGCTTCGCGGTAACCGTGATACTCCCACAGACAAAGCCTCGGCCAGAGCAGCATAGCCCCCTGGACAGACTGACCTCCACCCCAGGAAAAAAGAGAAACTGAGTAATAAGCAATAAGAACAAATAAGACACACAGGAAAGAGGGTGGGGCGCACTGAGCACCGAAGATTAGGGGAAGGGAACCCTTCCCGGGACTGTAAATAAACAAGCTGGGCAGGCGGGAGAGCCTCTGGCGGGAGCGGGGGGCACGCGCTCAGCAACCAGGAGTGGGAAAGCTTGTGAGAGTGGTGGAGGGAGGAAAACTCCACAGGAGAGAAGGGAAGACCCACTTCCCACGTGAGCTGTAAACAAACATGGCGGCTGGCAGGAGCAGCAGCACCACCCAGTAAGCAGGAGCAGGAAAGCTTGTGAAAGCAGAGGTGGGAGGAGAACTGCACAGGAGAGGGGGGAAGACCCACCTCCCACATGATCTGTAAATAAACACGCAGGCCTGAGAATGCGGGTGCAGTGTCACCTTTCCCAGTGCTTGGAAAGGGGAAAGCTTGTAGCAGAGGCTCCTGCACAGGAGAAATCTGAGCAACAAAGCCTGCGGGTCCATGTGAGTGCTAAGCTCACCCCAGAGATCTGCATAAATAACGCCTCCAGCAACAGCAGGCTGACAACATTGGGCAGGCAAGCCACAGTTGCAGAAACCATTCTCAGAACTGTCTCCAGACTCTTTTTTTTTTTTGTCTCCCTACCTTTGATGAGAAAACAACCAAATTACACCTGCAAGCTGAAAAACTTACTGAAACTGTATTGCATTTGAACTTGGGACACTTGGGGTTATTTTTGTGTGTGTGTGTGTAGTTTTGTTCTTCTTTATGCATCCCCTTTGATGAGACAACTACAGAACAACATCTGAGGCACCATCTCCAGGATTGGAGACTGTGACTTCACTGCATTTGAACTTGGAGGTTTTTTGGTTTTTTGGTTTTTTTAAATTTTCTATTTTTTCATTTTATTTTAATACATTTTTATAGATAGATTTTTCTTTCATTTACTTATTTTTTATTTTTATTCTTACCTTTTTAAATTTTTGATTTTCAGTCCTCTCTCTGTCTCTCTAATGTCTGTTCAGCTTACTGTTGATTAGTACACTAAAGCTCCCTGTTTATACCTTTGAAATCTTCTTGTCTGACACCTTGTTCTGTTTTCTCCCTCCAGTCTGTGTATTTGTTTTCCCATTTCTTTAACTTCTTGCTTTCCATCTCAGCTCATCCTTCCATTCTAAATATTACCATTGTCATTATTACAAGCAGGAAATTCTTAATTGCATACAGTACAGGGACAGTAACAACACCAAAGACAATGACGGGAAGACAGAAAAAACAGGGAAACCAGTTTCCCCACAGCAAAAAATTAGTACAGGAACCAGAGGGGAATGAAGAAAACAGGTACTCAGATCCAGACTCCAACAAAAATGAAGGTCAACTATGCCAAAGGACCCAAGGAAGCCCACAAGAATAATTTAAAAGAAGACATACTACAGGTACTCAATGAGAATTTTATAGAGATGATACTGGATAGGGTCAACCAAAATGTACAGGAGACACTCAAGAAATTCCAAGACAATAAAAATAGAGAATTTGAAAAATCAAATGAAGAAATAAAGGAAACCATAGAAGCACTGTATAAGCACCAAAGTGAAAGACAGAACACGAAGAATAAACAGATAAATGAACTCAGGACAAAAATAGACAACATAAAAGAGGAAAACAGCCAGGATATGGAAAACCTCAGAAAAAAGAATGAAACAGAACTGCAAAACAAAACGGAAGGCCAATCCAGCAGAATAGAACATACAGAAGACAGAATCTCAGAACTTGAAGATGAAATGGTAATTAAAGGAAAAACCAAAGAACTATTAATTAAACAACTCAAGACCTGTGAAAAGAAAATGCAAGAACTCACCGACTCCATCAAAAGACCAAACTTGAGAATCAAGGGCATTGAAGAAGGAGAAGAGGTGCAAGTGAAGGGAATGCATAATATATTTAACAAAATAATAACAGAAAATTTCCCAAATCTAGAGAAAGATATTCCCATACAGATGCAAGAGGCCTCCAGGACACCAAACAGACCAGATCAAAATAGGACTACCCCACAACATATCATTATTAAAACAACAAGTTCAGAAACTAAGAAAAGAATATTGAAGGCTGTAAGAGAGAAAAAACAAGTAACATACAAAGGTAGACCTGTCAAAATCACAGCAGACTTCTCAACAGAAACATTAAAAGCAAGAAGAGCATGGGTGAGATCTTCCGGGCACTGAATGAAAATAACTTCAACCCCAGGATACTCTACCCAGCAAAACTATCATTCAAAATAGATGGAGCAATAAAAGTCTTCCATGATAAGCAGAAAGTAAAACAATATGTGACCACAAAGCCACAACTACAAAGGATTCTGCAAGGGATTCTGCACACAGAAAGTGAAACCCAACTTAACCATGAAAAGACAGGCAGCACCAAACTACAGGAAAAGAAAAAGCAAGAAAGTAGAGAGTAACCTCAACTTAGATACACACAATCAAACCTTCAAACAACTAAGACAACTAAATGACAGGAATCACCACCTACCTATCAGTACTAACGCTTAATGTTAACGGACTTAATTCACCCATCAAAAGGCACCGCTTAATGAAATGGATTAAAAAGGAAGATCCAACAATTTGTTGCTTACAGGAGACCCATCTCACCGACAGAAATAAGCATAGGCTTAGGATGAAAGGCTGGAAGAATATTTACCAAGCCAATGGCCCCCCAAAACAGGCAGGAGTAGCAATACTTATCTCTGACAAAGTAGACTTCAAACCTACATTGATCAAATGAGATAAAGAAGGACATTCCATGCTAATAAAAGGGGAAATAGACCAAAAGGAAATAATAATTATCAACCTGTATGCACCCAAAGTCAATGCACCCAATTTCATCAAACATACCCTGAAAGACCTAAAAGCATATATAAATGCCAACACAGTGGTTGTGGGAGACTTTAACACCCCATTATCATCAATAGACAGGTCATCCAAACAAAAACTCAATAAAGAAATCCAAGATCTAAAATATGCAATAGATCAAGTGGACCTAGTAGATGTCTACAGAACATTTCATCCAACCTCTACACAATATACATTCTTCTCAGCAGCCCATGGAACCTTCTCCAAAACAGATCATATCCTAGGGCACAAAGCAAGTCTCAGCAAATACAAGAAAATAGAAATTATACCGTGCATACTATCTGATCACAATGCAGTAAAACTAGAACTCAACAACAAAAGTAAAGACAAAAAACATGCAAACAGCTGGAAACTAAATAACTCATTACTTAATGAAGAATGGATCATTGATAAAATAAAAGAGGAAATTAAAAAGTTCCTGGAAGTCAATGAAAATGAAAACACAACCTACCAGAACCTATGGGACACAGCTAAGGCAGGCCTGAGAGGAAAGTTTATAGCTATGAGTGTATACATTAAAAAGACTCAAAGATCCCAAATCAATGACCTAATGATACATCTCAAACTCCAAGAAAAAAAAGAACAAGCAAATTCCAAAACAAATAGAAGGAGAGAAATAATAAAAATAAGAGCTGAAATCAACGAAATAGAAACCAAAAAAACCATACAAAGAATTAATGAAACAAAAAGTTGGTTCTTTGAAAAAATAAACAAGATCGATAGACCCCTGGCAAACCTGACTAAAATGAGGAGAGAAAAAACCCAAATTAGTAGAATCAGGAATGCAAAAGGGGAGATAACAACAAACACCATGGAGGTCCAGGAAATCATCAGAGACTACTTTGAGAACTTTTATTCAAATAAATTTGAAAATTTTAATGAAATGGACAGATTTCTAGATACATATGATCATCCAAAACTGAACCAAGAGGAAATTAATCACCTGAATAGATCTATAACACAAAATGAAATTGAAGCAGCAATCAAGAGTCTCCCGAAAATGAAAAGTCCAGTACCTGATGGATTCTCTGCTGGATTCTATCAGACCTTTATTTATTTATTTTTTTTTCATTTTTCTTTTATTATTCATATGTGCATACAAGGATTGGTTCATTTCTCCCCCCTGCCCCCACCCCCTCCCTTACCACACACTCTGCCCCCTCCCTCTCCCCCCCCTCAATACCCAGCAGAAACTATTTTGCCCTTATTTCTAATTTTGTTGTAGAGAGAGTATAAGCAATAATAGGAAGGAACAAGGGTTTTTGCTGGTTGAGATAAGGATAGCTATACAGGGCATTGACTCACATTGATTTCCCGTGCGTGGGTGTTACCTTCTAGGTTAATTCTTTTTGATCTAACCTTTTCTCTAGTACCTGTTCCCCTTTTCCTATTGGCCTCAGTTGCTTTAAGGTATCTGCTTTAGTTTCTCTGTGTTAAGGGCAACAAATGCTAGCTAGTTTTTTAGGTGTCTTACCTATCCTCACCCCTCCCTTGTGTGCTCTCGCTTTTATTATGTGCTCATAGTCCAATCCCCTTGTTGTGTTTGCCCTTGATCTAATGTCCACATATGAGGGAGAACATACGATTTTTGGTTTTTTGAGCCAGGCTAACCTCACTCAGAATGATGTTCTCCAATTCCATCCATTTACCAGCGAATGATAACATTTCGTTCTTCTTCATGGCTGCATAAAATTCCATTGTGTATAGATACCACATTTTCTTAATCCATTCATCAGTGGTGGGACATCTTGGCTGTTTCCATAACTTGGCTATTGTGAATAGTGCCGCAATAAACATGGATGTGCAGGTGCCTCTGGAGTAACAGTCTTTTGGGTATATCCCCAAGAGTGGTATTGCTGGATCAAATGGTAGAACGATGTCCAGCTTTTTAAGTAGCCTCCAAATTTTTTTCCAGAGTGGTTGTACTAGTCTACATTCCCACCAACAGTGTAAGAGGGTTCCTTTTTCCCCGCATCCTCGCCAACACCTGTTGTTGGTGGTGTTGCTGATGATGGCTATTCTAACAGGGGTGAGGTGGAATCTTAGCGTGGTTTTAATTTGCATTTCCTTTATTGCTAGAGATGGTGAGCATTTTTTCATGTGTTTTCTGGCCATTTGAATTTCTTCTTTTGAGAAAGTTCTATTTAGTTCACATGCCCATTTCTTTATTGATTCATTAGTTTTGGGAGAATTTAGTTTTTTAAGTTTCCTGTATATTCTGGTTATCAGTCCTTTGTCTGATGTATAGTTGGCAAATATTTTCTCCCACTCTGTGGGTGTTCTCTTCAGTTTAGAGACCATTTCTTTTGATGAACAGAAGCTTTTTAGTTTTATGAGGTCCCATTTATCTATGCTGTCTCTTAGTTGCTGTGCTGCTGGGGTTTCATTGAGAAAGTTCTTACCTATACCTACTAACTCCAGAGTATTTCCTACTCTTTCTTGTATCAACTTAAGAGTTTGGGGTCTGTCTATCAGACCTTTAAAGAAGAACTGATACCAACCCTCCTTAAACTGTTCCACAAAATAGAAAGGGAAGGAAAACTGCCAAACACATTTTATGAAGCCAGTATTACACTTATCCCAAAACCAGGCAAAGACATCTCCAAAAAGGAGAACTATAGGCCAATCTCCTTAATGAACATTGACTCAAAAATCCTCAACAAAATAATGGCAAACCGAATTCAACAACACATCAAAAAGATTATTCACCATGACCAAGTAGGCTTCATCCCAGGGATGCAGGGGTGGTTCAACATACGAAAATCAATAAATGTAATAAACCACATTAACAGAAGCAAAGACAAAAACCACTTGATCATCTCAATAGATGCAGAAAAAGCCTTTGATAAGATCCAACACCATTTCATGACAAAAGCTCTAAGAAAACTAGGAATAGAAGGAAAGTACCTCAACATTATAAAAGCTGTATATGACAAACCTACAGCCAGCATTATACTTAACGGAGAAAAACTGAAACCATTCCCTCTAAAATCAGGAACCAGACAAGGATGCCCAATATCTCCACTCCTATTCAAAATAGTACTGGAATTCCTAGGCAGAGCAATTAGGCAAGAAGAAGGAATAAAAGGAATACAAATAGGTAAAGAAACTGTCAAAATATCCCTATTTGCAGATGACATGATCCTGTACCTTAAAGACCCAAAACACTCTACTCAGAAGCTTCTAGGCATCATCAATAGCTATAGCAAGGTAGCAGGATATAAAATCAACATAGAAAAATCATTAGCATTTCTATACACTAACAATGAGCAAACTGAAAAAGAATACATGAAAATAATTCCATTTACAATAGCCTCAAAAAAAATCAAATACCTAGGTGTAAACCTAACAAAAGATGTGAAAGACCTCTATAAGGAAAACTATACACTTCTGAAGAAAGAGATTGAGGAAGACTACAGAAAGTGAAGAGATCTCCCATGCTCATGGATTGGTAGAACCAACATAGTAAAAATGTCGATACTCCCAAAAGTAATCTACATGTTTAATGCAATTCCCATCAAAATTCCAATGACATTCATTAAAGAGATCGAAAAATCTACCGTGAAATTTATATGGAAACACAGGAAGCCACGAATAGCCAAGGCAATACTCAGTCAAAAGAACAATGCAGGAGGTATCACAATACCTGACTTCAAACTATATTACAAAGCAGTAGCAATAAAAACAGCATGGTACTGGCACAAAAACAGACATGAAGAGCAGTGGAACAGAATAGAGGACCCAGATACGAAGCCACAAAACTATAACCAACTTGTCTTTACAAAGGAGCGAAAAATACATGATGGAGAAATAGCAGCCTCTTCAACAAAAACTGCTGGGAAAACTGGTTAGCAGACTGCAAAAAACTGAAACTAGATCCATGTATATCACCCTATACCAAGATTAACTCAAAATGGATCAAGGATCTTAATATCAGACCCCAAACTCTAAAGTTGATACAGGAAAGAGTAGGAAATATTCTGGAATTAGTAGGTATAGGTAAGAACTTTCTCAATGAAACCCAAGCAGCACAGTAACTAAGACATAGCATAGATAAATGGGACCTTATAAAACTGAAAAGCTTCTGTTCATCAAAAGAAATGGTCTCTAAACTGAAGAGAACACCCACAGAGTGGGAGAAAATATTTGCCAACTATACATCAGACAAAGGACTGATAACCAGAATATACAGGGAACTTAAAAAACTAAATTCTCCCAAAACTAATGAACCAATAAAGAAATGGGTAAGTGAACTAAACAGAACTTTCTCAAAAGAAGAAATTCAAATGGCCAAAAAACACATGAAAAAATTCTCACCATGTCTAGCAATAAAGGAAATGCAAATTAAAACCATGCTAAGATTCCATCTCACCCCTGTTAGAATAGCCATCATTAGCAATACCACCAACAACAGGTGTGGCGAGGATGCGGGGAAAAAGGAACCCTCTTACACTGTTGGTGGGAATGTAGACTAGTACAACCACTCTGGAAAAAAATTTGGAGGCTACTTAAAAAGCTAGACGTTGATCTACCATTTGATCCAGCAATATCACTCTTGGGGATATACCCAAAAGACTGTGACACAGGTTACTCCAGAGGCACCTGCACACCCATGTTTATTGCAGCACTATTCACAATAGCCAAGTTATGGAAACAGCCAAGATGCCCCACTACTGATGAATGGATGAAGAAAATGTATCTATACACAATGGAATTTTATGCTGCCATGAAGAAGAACGAAATGTTATCATTAGCTGGTAAATGGATGGAATTGGAGAACATCATTCTGAGTGAGGTTAGCCTGGCCCAAAAGACCAAAGATCGTATGTTCTCCCTCATATGTGGACATTAGATCAAGGGCAAACACAACAATGGGATTGGACTTTGAGCACATGATAAAAGCGAGAGCATACAAGGGAGGGGTGAGGATAGGTAAGACACCTAAAAAACTAGCTAGCATTTGTTGCCCTTAATGCAGAGAAACTAAAGCAGATACCTTAAAGCAACTGAGGCCAATAGGAAAAAGGGACCAGGAACTAGAGAAAAGGTTAGATCAAAAAGAATTAACCTAGAAGGTAACACCCACGCACAGGAAATCAATGTGAGTCAATGCCCTGTATAGCTATCCTTATCTCAACCAGCAAAAATCCTTGTTCCTTCCTATTATTGCTTATACTCTCTCTACAACAAAATTAGAAATAAGGGCAAAATAGTTTCTGCTGGGTGTTGAGGGGTGAGGGGGAGAGGGAGGGGGCAGAGTGGGTGGTAAGGGAGGGGGTGGGGGCAGGGGGGAGAAATGACCCAAGCCTTGTATGCACATATGAATAATAAAATTTAAAAAATGATAATAATGAAGTAGAAAAAAAAAAGACAGAAAATAGATTGGACCCTTCTGGGAATGTGTATGGTGTGAAAAAAGAGCCTAGGACAAAGCCTCAGGAATATCAGTAGTTATGGAGCAAGAAGAGGAAAAATTCTGAGAAGGAGTGCCCCAGGAACAGAAGAAGAACCAAGAGAGGGCCGTGAGTGTTGTCAAAGACGATGCCAAATAGAAAGACCCACTCAGAGAGGTCTATGCAAAAAGAACGAAGTGTATACTGGATCTAATGGCTGGGAGGCCATTAGCAACTGGCAGGAACACTCTTTTATGGCTGGGCGAACCAAGGAGTTCATCATGGCAGGCACAAGTCATTCATTCTCATGTTCCACCACGATCACTGCAGGAGCTCCCAGCTGGTCTTCAGGTTTCTATATGCCACCCCATTCCCATAGCCTAGTCTCAGTCTAGCAAATAACTTCTGAAAATTGATCTATTCTCTCCTCTGCTCAAGATTTTCCCATGGCTCCCCTCTCAGAGGCAAAGCCAAGGCCAGCTCAATGACTTTCAAGGTTACATGTAATCTGATCCCCCAAGCCCCTCTGACATTATCTCTTCCCCTTCTCTCAGTCACTGCTGTGCTCTAGCCACCACAGCCTTTTTTTTTCAGCTTCCACCTCTGAGCTTTGCACTGTTGTTCTTTCCATTTGGAGTGCTTTCCCCTAGATATCTCTGTGGATTGCTCCCCTACTTTACTACCATGTTTTAAATTGCAACTCCCCATATTCCTTATTCTGACTTATCTTTTCAGAACTTATCCCCATTCAACACACTACATATACTACTGTTTACTTTGTTTTCTGCCTGTCTTCTACCACAAGGTATGTTCTTTGTGAGAACTTTCTGTTTTCTTCACTTCTGTCCCCCGAGCACCTAGAACAGTGACTGACTAGCACATAGCTAACTAAGGCTCATAGGTCTTTGATGAATGATTGGAAGAATGAATGAATGGATGGATAGATAAATGACTTGACTTACTAGAGAAGTCCCAAGGGAAGCTGGAGAATGGGAGTCCAGCATGGGGGTGAAGGACTAGCTTCAGACAGGAGAAAGGACATCTGCTTTATTTAAATCAATGGAAAGAGATGCAGTAGGCGCAGATGCAGGTGGTGGAACAAAGTTTGAGAGCCTCCTCTTTTATTTTTTTCTCTGAGATAGGGGATTGCTTCACCATTTGAGATGTAGGGAAAGGATGTGGTGATGAGGATAACGGACAAGATTTACTATCACAGCTATGTATTTTATTTCCTATACCAGGTGTTTCCCTTATCTCACTAGTAACTTCTGCTCAGAGCAGTAGTTATAATACACTTAATATCTACATGAGGAAAACTGAGTTCCATAGAGCTTAAAGAAGCTGTTTTGGTTTGTCTGAGTAAGCAGAATAAACAAGGGCCAACCATTGTATTGACCAAGCAGACATGCTACATTTGGGGCACTGCAGGTGGTGTAACCAAGCAGCACATGTCAGGGAGAGTTCAATGATGAAGCAGAAGTAGGAGAACTGGGCAGCTGAGTGCCTACAATACAGGCAAAAAGTCAGGGAAGTTAGACTTTATGTTTTAGACTCGTGTTTCTTGAATTGAATTATATAAAAACACTTATTTCTGGAATACAAATGCTATTTTCTAGAATTCATCTGAAAATAATTCTTCAGATTTCTGAGGAAGATGGGAACTAGTTAATAAATACAGAATTAAAAGTTAAAATCTGGTCTGGACTGGTGGCTCATTCCAGACCAGCACTTGGGAGGCTGAAGCAGGATGACGGCAAATTCAATGCCAGCTTGAGCTTCATAGTAAGATTCTGTCTCAAAAACCAAAAAAACCCAAAGTGGATCAAAGGTCTTAATGTAAGACCTAAACTTTGAAACCATTACAGGAAGGAATAGGGAAGTCACTGAAACATATAGACAAAGGCAATAACTTCCTGAAGAGAACTCCAATAGCTCAACAATGAAGAGAAATGATTGACAAATGAGACTATATCAAACTAAAAAGCTTCTGCACAGCAAAAGAAACAGTCACTAGACTGAAGAGACAGCCCACAGAATAGAAGAAAAAATCTTTGCCAGTTATCCATCTGACAAAGGATAATAACCAGAACTTATAGGGAGCTTAAAAAACAAAACTCCCAAAGAATAAACAACCCAACAAAGAAATGGGAAAATGAACTTGACATTTTTCAAAGGAAGAAGTACAAATTGCCAATAAATTCATGAAGAAATGCTCAATGTTTCTTCCTAATGCAAATCAAAACTACATTAAGATTTTACCTCACTCCAGTCAGAATGGCTATCATTAAGAACACAAGCTACAACAAATGTTGGTAAGGATGTGGGGAAAAAGGAACCCTCATACACTGTTGGAGGAAATGTAAATTAGTACAAGCACTATGGAAAGCAGTGAAGGTTCATAAAAAAAACTAAAAATAGAACTACAATACAATCCAGTAATCCCTCTCCTGGGCATATATCCAAAGTAATGTAAGTCAGGATGCAATAAAGACACTTGCACACCCAGGTTTATTGCAGCACTATTCACAATAGCCACACTATGGGAACAGCCCAGATGACATACGAGTGATGAATGGTTTAAGAAATGTGGTATATACATACAATGACATGTTATTCAGTCATAAAGAAGAAATTAATTATGTCATTTACAGGTAAATGGATGGAACTGGAGATGATCACATTCAGCAAGCTAAGCCAGGTTTAGAAAGATAAGGGTCGCATATTTTGTCTCTTTTGTGGAAGGTAGATCCAAAAGGTAAATGTACATGAATGCAATCACAATCATAACATATTTGTAACAGTGGGACTGTTTTGAGGAGACTGGGGAAGGAGGGAGAGGAAAAGAGAATGAAAGAGAATGAATAATACTGAAATACATTGCATCTGTGTTGGAAGAAGGTATAACAAAAAGCCCTAAAAGCTGTTGAATAATAGGGGGAAAAGGTAAGGGAGAGTAATAGAGAGGGTTAATCTGCTTTAAGTACTATATATTTGCAGCCAAAATACCAGGGTGAAACCTCTCTCAACAATGAATATACACTTAAAATTTGAAGGACAAGAATGGGAGTGAGTACTAGTGGGAAGGTGAGGGTGAATGGAGAGGTTAAAGGAGGATGAATATGGTTAATGTACTTTATATGCTTGTAGGAAAATAGAACAATGAAACGTGTCAAAATCATTTTGAGTAGGGGGAGGGGGATGAGAAAGAGTGATGGAGGGGATGAACCTAACCAAGGTAGATTGTAAGCATATATGGAAATGTCATAATGAAACCCCTGGTACAACTAATATATACTAATAAAAATGATTTTTAAAAACTAAGACAATGCTGGTGGAGTAGTTCAAGTGGTAGAGTTCCTGCTTCACAAGCATAAAAGCTCTGAGCTCAAACCCCAGTACTGCCAAAAAACCTAAGCCAATGTAAAGCTAAAATCTGACCTTTTGAAGGTCCTTTATCACTGATGGGATTATAAATACAGCCATTAGCTTGAAAATTGGACCTACTCTACAGTCATTGATTACAGAATGTCAATCAAATGATTAAGAGTTTACTTAGATTATGTTTTTAAGTTAAAATTGACATTAAAGTAATTTGTAAAAAATTTAAAATTCTTTTAGAATCTACAAAGGATCCTGAGTTCAGTTGGACACAAGTTTGAAAGCTTTTGGAACATCTGTGAAATAAGAGTTAGAGGATAGGCTGAGACTCCAAATTTCGTGAGAGTGGCAAGGCCTTAGGAAAAGAATCAGGACAATGTCACCTCTTAAAATTTTTTAGATTAAAATTTTGTTTCAGTATGCTCACCATACACTTTCTGGGCTTTCCTCCAGCCTGAAGTAGAACAAAGAAAATTCATGAGATAAATGGCACGTGATAGGGCCTCAAATTGTACACAGAGCAGAGGTAAGCACTTACTGACTTCTCTTTGGAGTTTCTTTGCAAAAAGATAAGAAATTAATCAGTAGTGCCCAAAGGAGATGATCCAGGTCTATCTGGCAAAGAGCTCTCTGGGAGACCAGCAGGATCTGTGCATTGAGTCCTGTGAGTTGTCACAGAATTAGAAACTCACAGTCAGGGTTACAGCTCAGGCAGAGTAAATGGAGTAAGGTTGGTGGTAATGAGTGAGGACATTAAAAACTTCAATAGAGCTGATTGGTTCTTGCCTGTAATCCCAGCATTTGGGAGTCTGAGGCAGTAGCATCATGAGTTCAAGATCAACCAGGGCTGCATAGTGAGTTCCAGGGCTTCCTTGCTACATAACACGACCCTGTCTAAAAAACAAAACAAGACAACCTTCAACAAAAAAGGCCCTTTTGATGTTCTCCAATTATGCTCTCCATTTCCTCTGTCCAGTCTCCCTCTCCACATTTGCATCTCTCTTGCCTTGGTCTTCTGATAGCTTTACCTTTGGTCTGACGTTCTTGCTCTTTCTCCTGGTAAGGTTTCCAGATGAAGCCAAGTGCACCCACCAGAAGAAGCACCAAAACAAGCAATAATGAAGTCTGAGGTGCCACCTAAGGAAAATCCTTCAAGAGATTGCCTGTGATGGAATTGCTGAGCATTATTCCTGGGGAGAAACACAGGACAGGGTCAGGGGATAGGGAATGCTGGAGATGCACCAGAGGATACCTCAGGACCTCCAAGATCCCTGGTCCAACCCAGTCACAGGGAGGGACTTGGATGGTTCAGAAACCAAGAAAACTTGAAAGTCACTTAAAATAACTGGAATGCTCGTTTTGGCAGCACTTATACTAACAGTGGAATGATACAGAGAACATTAGCATGGCCCCTGTGCAAGGATGACACGCAAATTCGTGAAGCATTAAAAAAACCTGGAACTCAGTGTTAAATCAGGGGATAGAATGATCTCTGGGATACAGTACTGAAATTAGGATTCTAATGAGGCAGATTGGAATAGGTGGTAGCGGGAAGGGGAAGGCAAACTACACAGTGGCTAGGGGCTGATACGACCACAGAAATGAGTTACAGCAGAGTATCATGTGATTGCTCTATCAATGGAAAACGAGACCACCCAAAACCAACTGGGACCAACTGTCCTTTGTTTCATTATAATGGAATCTTCATATTGTTAACCTGCAAAATTGGCTGCTCCCATCATGCATCTGACGCTGTGACACATGTGATACCTTATATAAGGACAGAAAGAGGGATTAAACTTATTTTGGGGGAAAATCCTGATCTATTTCTGGAATTTCCTGCCTTTTTTCCACTTTAACTCATGAATAACCTTCCCCTCCATTGAAGTTTGTCCATAAGACACTATCCAAAATCTTGGGAGATGCGACTCTCCCTCCAGAAGCCTGCACTCCTCTTTTGCTCTGAATAAAACCTCCTCCCAATTCCTTACTTCGTCTTAGCTCTAAATTCTTTCACTGATGTTGACAAGAACCAAGGAGCACTGGGTAGAGACTTCAGCTTGGTCTCTCTGTCTTTGAGGAATTGCTAGCAATTCCTTTTCCTCAACTCATAAGAAGACCTTTTCACTGAGAATCACCTTGAACATGTGAGTCCCTCAAATTACAAGTAAATGCTGAGTAAAGCATTTTTGATAGGGAAAGGGACTATAGTGGGACTTAGAAGCCCTGAGTACAGGCTGGAGATACAGCTCAGTGGTGCACAGGTGATCCCTAAGCAAAGGAGGAGGAGGAGGAGGAGGAGGAGGAGGGAAGGGTAAATACTAGGAGAACTTGTGGAGGAGAAAACAAAGGATTCAATATTGCCCGTAGATTTGACCAGTGTACACTGTATTCAATGTATACTGAAATATCGCATTGAAATACCACACAAATATGCACAATTATTACATGTTAATCAAGGGTATTTTTTTTTTGGTGGCGCTGGGGTTTGAACTCAGGGTCTCACATTTCCTTGGCAGGTGCGCTTACTACTTAAGCCATTCCACCAGCCCAATCAAATTTTTTAATTTAAAAATATAAAAAAAAAATCTATTGCCTGTGCTGTCGACCTTTCCAGATCAATTAAAAAAACAAGAAAAGAACTTGACTATCTTTTTTTTTCTTTTTGCGGGGGTTGAACTCAAGGTCTCATGCTTGTTAGGCAGGTGCTCTACTACCTGAGCCATACCACTGGTCCAGAGAACTCGACTACCTATGTGAACCTTTAGTCATGTATTCCTTCTGAGTTTTGTTTAGCATCCACCCCATTCTAGTCAAGTTTGGAGCAAAAAAATGAGAGTAAATTCTGTCTGACTGTCAGAAAAGAAATCTAAATAAATACAAATCCTTTTCAAGTATATTTTGCAAATTCAATGAAACATCTAAGGTTTAGAAAAAGCTAAATTAGTAAAATATGTATTTTATTTAGCCTTATGTTCTTTTCCATAAAATTTAACATTAGATTATGCACTGATTCACATCATTCAGTAGCTATTTAATAGGATAGTTTAGGTTTTCCCATATACTGGTAACTTTAGAGTAAAAACCATGTCCTGATAAAGAAAAATTTTCAAAAAAGGTCATGATATAAGAAGACCATTTCTCAAAGATTTCATTTAAATGATTAATTATTGAGGAAATGAGTAAGAATGTCAAAACTTTTAGAGGGTTTGACTTACAGAAACTTAGACATTTTTGCATTGTCAAAACCAAGAGTCATTTTTATTATTTATCAGTGTTTTGTAAATTAACATTTATCTCTTCAGAGTTGCAAAATAACCTAAAAAGAAGGCAGATATCACTAGCATATTGTGTGCTAGACAATGTCAATATTCTGTTGAAAAGATAGTCATGTTCTTTGGCCATTTTAGTCTTTCACAGTTTTTCCAACAGTTCTTGTTTCTTACTCCTCTGAGTTGCACACAAAGCAGGAAGTGTTATCTCACACTGAGGCAGCAAATATTAGATAAAATATTAAGCAGATGCACTGATTGTTCTCTATGAAGTATTGCCCAAGCAGTTTTTTGTTTGTCTTATTTTGTGGCAGTAAAGGGGCTTGAATTCAGGGCTTATAAACTTGCTAGGCAGGCACTTTATTGCTTGAGCCACACCTACAGCCTTTTTTTACTCTGGTTATTTTGGAAGTAGGGTCTCATTTTTTCCCCAGGCCAGCCTAGACTGTGATCTTCCTGTTTTAGGTGTTCTGCCATCACTGGGATGACAGATATATACTACCACACCCAGCTTTAATCAGTTGAGATGGGGTCTTGAGAACGTTTTTTGCCAGGCAGACCTGGAACCCCAATCTTCCTGATCTCAGCTTCCCAAATAGCTAGAATTGCAGGTGTGAGCCACCAGTGCCCAGCTTAAGCAGTTTTAAAAAAAGAGGGTCAGATGTGATGGTTCCTGCCTGTAATCCCAGAAATGTTGGAGGCATAGGTAGGAGGAGTGTGGTCCAAGGCCATCCAGGGCAAAAGCAAGACCCTATTTGAAAAATAACTAAAAGCAAAAAACAGTGAGGGCATGACTAAAGTGGTAGAGCACCTGCCTAGCAAGGCCCTGAGTTCAAACCCAAGTAGTAGGGTGGGGGGAATTTCAGAAATGATCCAGACCACTTGCAAAGGGCCTGAGATGAAGCACACACATACACACTCCTCCATCCTTTTAAATACCATCCTCACCTG
Source organism: Castor canadensis (assembly GCF_047511655.1). NCBI lineage: Eukaryota > Metazoa > Chordata > Mammalia > Rodentia > Castoridae > Castor > Castor canadensis. The sequence continues at coordinate 29,705,514 of NC_133393.1, forward strand.
CCTCCGTCTGTCCAGCAGTGGCTTTAGGGAAGTGACATCTTAGTACAGATGGTGAGTATCCAGGGCCTCCAGCTTGGCATATCCTAGTAGAAGTGGGTTCTGTAGCACAGACCTCTCCTCTGTGGTACTGATCCATCCCATCTTTGTTTGAGTATATGATCAAAGGTGATCACACCAGTAGCAGTTGTATCTTCATGAACTGTCAGTTTGGGAGAGAAGGGATTGGCGAGCTGGCTATCCTTCACATTTTTGACCAGAAAATTGGTCACCTCAGTGGTCACTTCCTTCAATTGATCTTGTCAACATTCAGTAGGAGAGAGGAGATAGAGATAGATATAAGTGAAGGAACACACTGTACTAACCTCAGGCTAAATGCACCTATCCTCAGGAGAACCCTAAGATAACCTAAACTCCTATTTGATGTTTATCCACATCAATATGGCATTTCCAACTTATATACTTCTTTGTATATTATCTGTCTCCCTGATCTTAAATGTAAGCTTCACAAAGGCAGAAATTTTTGTCTGTTTTGTCCTGTCTTCTGACTCTTCAGGACCTAATGAAGAGGTCAGAGAGGATTGTCAGACAAAATCCATCGTGTTTTTATTTACTACATTGAGCAGCCCTGAACATAAGGTGCTTTTAACAAAGATATGTGGAAAGAATGAATATTGTTTCCACTTGGAGCTTCAGTTGAGCAACTGGACAACAAAAGCAGCAGGAAAAGGAGATAAGAGAAGCCCAAGGGAGCCCCTTCAGCAGAAATCCTTGATTAGTAGATAGTTCTGCTGACATCACTGTCTCTACTGTGAAAAATGCACTATCCCTGTGCTATTCTTTCTTTATTATTATTATTTTTTTATGCTGAGGATTGAACTCAGGGCCTCATGCATTCTAGGCAAGTACTCTACTGCTGAGCTACATCCCCAGCACCTATTTTCCTCACTTTCTAAAATGATCATGCAGATCTAAATGATTTGCTCTTTAAAAAACCCATAACATAAATGATTAAATTAATGCCTGATATGGGATGGGAGGGGGGGAGAAAATTAGCAACTGGGTAGCCACAGACATGTGACTTCCTCCCTGAACATCAATGGTGTCATTCATTAAGGAAGTGTTTGGACTACAATGATTTATATAGTTTATATAGTTTGTTAAATCATAACATGATCTATAATACAAGAATTCATAATGTGATGCTTCATTTTGGCAGCATCAAATTCTTCCTACATGCTCGGCACCAGTGTAATCCTAGCTACTCAGAAGCCAGAGATCAGGAGGATCGAAGCTCGAAGCCATCCAGGGCAAATAGTTTGAGAGACCCTAGACGCTATGTTGAAAAAAACATCACAAAAAAGGTCTGATGGAGTAGCTCAAGGTGAAGGCCCTGAGTTCAAGCCCCAGTAATGTAAAAAAAAAAAAAAAAAAAAATTCCTACCTGCTGCTGTTGCCTTACAAGGTAGAGGCAGGTATAAGTCATGATAGCTTTCATCAACATCAGGTCACTGGTTTCTGACAATTATCAGTCTATTCAGAAACACAGATTAAATATACACGGCAGTTTTGTCTATATAGCTGTGAGTACTTAAGTTAATAAACACAGTTGCTATTTCCCAGGCTTCTATCACTGTATTACAAAGACGAACTCCTGACTATAGACAGTAATCTCCAGATGATAGAGATAATGACAAGGGGTCATGAGAATATTCTTTTTTTTTTTAGTTTAGACACTTTTCCATGTCTCCCCCAGATTCTGTTCTCCCTCCCCGCTTTAAAGAAAGCCTGAAGATGTTTTTCTTCTATTTACTGGTGACTACTACTACACTGGAAAAGGAAAATTGTCAAAATCCCTATGAAGTCAATATAGGCCATAGACAAAGGCCTTGGTCTCATTTCTGATCTGACACTAAACGGTATGATCTGAAACTAGTTTTTGAAAGGATTGGGCTCCAGTTCCACCTTCAACTGTACAGCTGGCTGTACTAGATGACCTCTAAGGTCCCTGGCATTTCTGATTGATTTTGTGGTTCTTCCTCTGTTCCTCCCTCCATATTGCTTTTGGGAGACAAGAGGAACTGGGTTCAGTTTCTAAACAAAAACCTCTGCCTAATTGCTGGAAGCAAACTACAGAGGTTGGATAGAGAAAGGAAAGAGAAGAATCAGAGCCCTTGCCTCTGTACTCTTATTCACACCCTTCTCTCTCCCTCATCTGCACCCACCTGGAAGTCTTCCCACAGTCCATTCTCAAAACTCCTCTCTCCACTTCTCTGATTGACTGAGTCTTTGGATCACTTTGGTATTCAGACAGTACATTGGGCCTCGGCTTTAGTCAGGACTCTCCTTGCCTTCTACATATCAAAGTGGAATGTTTGGAATTGAATGTGGTTAACTATTGTGGTTATCATAGTGCTTATCTGCTTATGAGTGGGGGCTTTCAAGTCATTTGGGTTCTAGTAACTATGGTTCAGAATGCTGAGTGCATTATAGTCGCTGACATTTTGGCTGTTTGTGGCACAATATATCACTCTTGTGTGAAGGAGCGTGCCCCCAAACAGCTAAGAATTCAAGCCACAACAACGGAATGTATCTCCTCCTGCCTACCACTTAAGCTACCCAGACTCACAAGTTATTCAACAAAAACAGTACTGCATAAAAAAATGGAGGACAAGACAATATTGCATTAATTCAAGTCTTGCTACAGAGAAAAATCACAATTTTGGCTACAGTTTGGTTGGTCAAAATTAAGGAGTTATTTAGGATGGCCTTGGCTTTGTCCTCTGTCCCCTGAAAGCAAGATGCCTCTCAAAGATTTAGTCTAGTGGGTTAAAAACATGAAAACTAACAATGGACTGTAATATGTAAATGCCAAGGCCACTTGGACTGGAAGCCCAAAAAATATTCCAGATACAGTCAAGTCAAAAATATTAAACTTGGAAGCATCTGTTGCTGTGTGGGAGGAGGGGTTCTGTCTGAGGAGGCCCCTGAAAGGGGAGGAGTGAACATTAGCTCTTGAACTCTGCAGATCCTTGTCTTCAATCACAGAAAAGAATTTAAGGCTGAGACACAAGACACGGTAAGGACCGGGCAGAGCTTTATTTAGCAAGCAAACCAGAAAGCTAAGATGTACTTTGCTTACAATGTGTGGGTGAAGGAGAGAAGTCAGCTGATGTGAAATCAGTGGTATTTATGGTGAAAAAGTAGGGCTGGGGGTTCCGTTCAACATTTCTTGAGGTAAGTGCTTTCTTTGGTTCAGAGTATCTTGTATACTTTACTCATTTTTGCTGTTACACTGTTTTGACATTATCAGTTGGGCCCAGAGATACTATCCTTGGTCAGCTTTTCTTTATCAGGGTCCTTGCAACATAGATGTCTGATTTCTGTAATAAGCAGTACCTAGACCAAAGGAGGGGACTGTCCCAGGCAGTAATATTAATATGTGTTCTTCTCTAAGATAAGTATACTTGGTTATCTGAGCACTTATATCAGCATATATACATATATATGTGTGTGTGTATATATATATATATATATATATAAACACTCATCCCATACACCTAATACGCAGTAAATGTTATCATTGTTATAGTTATTTTAATGCTGTTTTTATTTTAAAATTATTTTATTTTATTTCTTGACATCATATATTAATACTATGAGAGGATTTCATTGTGATAATTCCATACACGGGTACAGTATACCTTGAACAAGTTCACCCCTCCATTATATTCCCATTCCCCCTCTCCTTTCTCTTTCAATGTTTGGTGGCTTTCATTTTATGCTGTCTTCAGATGTATACATACAGTGTACTTCCATTGCCTTCACCCTTCAGTTTCCTTTCCCCTCCCCTGTCCTGATGATTCCTCCCACCAAGCTGCTTTTCTATTATATAGTGCAGCTCAGTGAGGGAGTATGAATTTTTTTTTCCTTTTTTAAAAATTATTGTTGTACTGGGTGTGACACCAATGTTCTTACAATATATCGTAGTTGAATTCACTGCCTCCTCCTCCATCATTAGGAGTGTGAATTTTAAAGCAAATTAAGTAGTACCTGTGCGCCTTAATCAAATTATTCATTAATATAATCTGAATTCCTGGCTCCTGCTTTCTGTGCCTCACTTTCCCTAATGTATCCTGCTTCCTACCCACTGATGAAAAGTAGACCCTGTAACCAGAACACTTTTTGGGTACTAGAAACAGCATGTGCTCTACCTGGTGTTCTTTTGAATTCCTTGGTCAAGGAGAGCAGCAAAATCACCAAGTGCAAATGGGGCCCTTTGCAACAGCCAGGACTTGGAAGCCATTCAGCAACCCATGACCCAGTCACTGGTTCTGAAACCTTTAGAGCCTCCCTAGCCTGATGGAAACTTCCATTGGATGAACCAGCCTCTCAGAATGAGGAAACTTAAGTTGTGTTAGGCAGTGGCCAGATATACCGCCTGTGAATGGCAACTCTTTATACATACATCTAATATATAGTAAATGTTACCATTATTATAATTATAAGTAATCTTTACCAATGACCAGAAGGGGATTATTTTGATTCCTCATGTTGATTAAAGCAGCATAATAAACTGAGCATAAAGGTGCTAAAATCTGGATTAACTCCAGGGAATGATTTAAATTAAGGGTGTCTATAGGGGTGAAAAGATTCCCTTTCACTTGAAAATATATTTCCAACTTGCTTGGTATTGCCTGAAGTCTATTTAATGAGTGAAGTATTCTTTTATTCCACAATTAGAAATAAAAAACTTCAGATTTGAGGTAAAATAAGCAGAACCTCCTCAGACATGGTGAACACTGTACCATTTCCTTTCACTAGCTTCCTTTTCTCACCTCTCCTGCTTTTTTCACCTCTCATCCTCCTTCTAGCCCTCCAACTCCATTCACTTCATTCCCTTCCCTCTCATTCCTCCCTTTCCTTTCCACATTTCCTTTTCTTCCCACAAGTTACTTCCCTCTTTTCCTCTTTGTTCTTTGCCTCCCTCCATTCTCCCTTCTCTTCCACTCCCTCCCTTCTCACCCTCCCTTCCTCCTTTTCCTTCTGCTTCTTCTTTCTCTAGTTTCTAAGATGATAATCTCTAGGCTTTCCTACCCCGTAGTGATCCATACACATCACTGCATGTGAGGTGTGCTGAGAAAGCCTCCATCTCTCAACTAAAATAAGTGGCATGGCCTAGACAGGGAGCCAAGAGCTGTGCACTGGAGAATCCCAAAAACTGAAAGGCATGGAGTTTTGTTGGGAAGAACGTTATAATAGAGTTAAAAGGTTTTATAGATAGGTTTGAATTCTGTAGACCAAAAACTCGAGTGAAATTTTGTACATTTATTTATATATAAACTGATCTTAATTTCGGCCTGTAGCCTCTTTCCTGCTTAATAGCAGATCCTTCATCTTAGTCAAATCAGGATTTAATTAATTTGGGTTTCCTGCCTTTTTCTCAGAGTGGCATCCCAGTTTAGAAGGGAAGAGAAAATTTCTGCTAATTGTCATTTGCCAACTTGGGCACCTGCCTCCATATTCCTATGCCTTGGTTTCTGAGCATTGAACAAGGCAAATTCCCCCCTTTTTTCCTTCCTATCCTGGTGAGGTGTCCTCAGCCTTTCAGTCTCATTTACATGCAACAGAATGAGAAACTTTCAGAGATTTCCCTCCATACTGCAGTTCTGCCTCAGGCCCTCCCAAGGTGTGTCCACACACAAGTGACCTTCTGAGTAATAGAAAGCTGATTCAGGTCTTTTTTGGAAAACATATTACAAAAGTCCACATATCTAGAATTTTTCTTTTTTTGGTACTGGGGTTTGAACTCAGGGCCTACACCTTGAGTCACTCCACCAGTCCTTTTTTGTGATTTTTTTTTTTTTTTTTTGAGATAGGGTCTCATGAACTATTTGCCTGGGTTGGCTTCAAACTGATCCTCCTGATCTCTGCCTTCTGAGTAGCTAGGTTTATAGGCGTGAGGCACTGGTGCCAGGCTTAGAAATTTCTTTAAAACACTATTGTTAATGATGCCTGTCTTTAAGAGACCCCATTTAAGGACTGAAAACAAACATCTTCTACAAAAATAACTAATTTTATACATTCCTAAACAATGATAAACATATGGTCATTGATGAAACATGCCATTATTTCCACAGGAACTTTAGCCATTTTAGTTACTTGGGGATAAAGGTTACAAAGTCATTGTCTTTGATAAAGTAATTATGAAGAAATTAAAAACATTTTTGCTTTTAATAATGCAGCACAAATCCAGTTAAGGAGGAAGAAAAAAACCATGTTGTATTAGTATGAATACACAATAGTGACTCACAGAGCTCATCAGGAGAGATCCAGCTTGGCCTGCAGTTAAGGTTGTGAACCAGCACAGAGATGGGGCAGGTAGACAGGCAAGCCTAGTGACTGGGACCAGAGGACTGTCCCCACTTTCCCCCTAACACTCAAGTCTACTCCAGGCTGTGGCCTTGGACATGGAGGGGACGTAAAACTCCAGCTCCTTCCTCTTAGAATCCTGACTGGCTCTGAGAATTAAACTGATATGAGACAGGTTACAGAAAAAAAAAAGCATGACACAAGTGTTATGTGCCACAAGAGCTCTCATAAAGCAATGGGGGACAGTTATGGATACATGGAGTAGACAAAGAGCAGTAAACACCCATGAAAAGGTGACAAAGGGGCTTGAGCTATGGTAATGGAGAAGTAGCTAGGTTGGTGAAGTAGCTAGGAAGATAAAGGTTAGCTTAACAAGGCTTGTTTGTATAGAATTCCTTCAGCCTCAACTTCCTTATCCTTGAAGGATTTGGCCCAGAGGGAAAACTCTACAGTTTATTAGAGACCACTTAAACATCTTTTATAAATTTATTACCTTGATCATAACTGGGAGGAGTATTGTGTAAAAATGAAGTTGCCTTTGTGTTGTCAGGTTCATTTCCCTACCCTTTTCTTGTTCTGCTCTGTATCACAAAGAACTACATTTCCCAGGCACCCTTACACTTTGATGTGTGGGTAAGTTTGGCTGATGGGAGAACTGACAGATGACTGGCAAGCAGGAAGAAGGCAAAGATTAGGATAGTTCTCTTCCCTTAGTTTCCGAAGTGATTCTTGCAGCATTGACAACCATTCCAGGGTTTGTAATTTTCCTTCTTGGGTTCCAACTTCTTCTGGGTCTCCCCAGAGACCTCCACTGTCAATTGTTCTAGCTCTCACTCTAGGCTCTAACACCTCTTCTTTCCACTGTCTGCTTTTTGCTATTGCAAGTCTGCTTGTTACCCACTTGTCCCTATCCTGGCAGCCAGCTCATTTTACATCTTGTGATAATGTCTTTTAAATGGAGCCCAAACCAAAGTGTTCCTTGCAATTGATCTCTTGTATAAAATCTTGCATTAAACAACAGGCTGTCCTAAAGACTTTTTAGTTTAAACTTTAATATTCTCTCCTGTAATATGAGCCTACTTCAAAGTTGAAGACTACTTACCAAAGACCTGTAGGAATACACCTGTGTTCAAAGAAAGCTAGGTTTTTTCAACTTGGTGGGCAGGGGAGCATGCACACTAGTGGAGGAACAGGGTGTTAAGGTTTGAGGAAGTTGGGAGAAGCTTATTCTAAGGAGAGTGAAAGGGAATCAGTTGGATTTGTCAGAAAGCAGGGCAGTTCAATGACTGGACATACCAAGCATTGTCTTTTTACCCAGGAAGCAGGAGAACTAGAGTTGGTGATGTCCTTGGTAAGAAAGAACAGTTCTTCCATTGAGAAGGAAAGGGGAGTATTTTTATGGTTGTGATGTGTCCTTCTGTCTTTCCTATCTCAGACATAATTATGGAATGATCTTGTCACTACCTGTTACATCAAAGGTAAAAGAATGGCCTTATCTGCTTATTGGTTCCACTGTGAAAAATTAGGTTCAATTTTCCTAACTTTTACCTTTCAGTGGCTGAGACAATTTTTATGTTTTTAACACTGACCTCACAGATTTACTGGGAGGATTGAATGTAATTATATGACAACATATGAACATTCAGAGAAATATACTTGACACATACATAATGTCTGATAAATATTAGCTTCTTCTTATTGTCATTGCTGTTGAGAAATCTGTAGACTAGACCTGATGTTGTGCTGGAGTGCTGGTACTGGTTCATGGGAGCCAGTTGTGCACATCTCTTTCCAACTCAAGATTTGGTGACATCACCGACTTCACATCTGTAGCATGAGTCAACTATGTGGGTAGAATTTAAAAGATGGAAATTGATATGTGCTGCATCAGGACTGTGGTTTTTTCCTCAGAGAGGAGGCTGTTAAAACGTTTACCAGCACACCATTGCCTGGGAATGACCAGGAGAGTAAGCAGCTCAATGGAAAAAAAAAATGTGAAAATGGACTGGCACTTAAAAAGAACTCTGCTTTGGTAACAGCAGAAAGAAATTGGGAAGTCAGGCTAAAATAAGAAGATACCTATAATGAATTACACATTGATATGAGATTTTTGTGATAGTATTGCATTTGCAAAAGAGTACTATCCAGTTATATATTTGCTGAGCTTGGATTTTTCACATGAGGAAGTGCTAGAGAGATCCTGAACTAGTTTACAAGATAATCATACATTATTAAATGAGGTAATAGCTTTTTAGAATTTTGTGTATTTTTCACCATGTGTGTGCACTAATGATTCTAGCTACTTGATGTTTTGTTAGAAAGTTATAACAATGTGATTTAAAGCACTAAAAAACAGGAGACAAATGAGCATTATTGTATTTATAAGGTGTGACATTAATTGCTGTAACATAGACATCCATCAGTCTCATTTTCTCACCTCAATGAATGTTGTTTTCCCACCTCAGACAACATCTAATGCAGATTTTCTGTTTGCTCTTCTCACTGGGAACTGACAAATCACCATGTGGCTTCTGGCATGTGCGGCCACAAAGTCCACTGGATGGTCAGCATTTGACTGGCAGAAAGGGTAGTTTCCCTAGACTAAACCTGCAACAATTCCTCCAGACCAATGTAGAAAAGAGAACATATTTTTGGCTGAATAATCATTATCAGATTGACATGTATGTGAGGTAGGGCAAAAGTTACTACAAAGTCTGGACAGAATTCACACAGAATTTATATAATAAAGTAGAAAAAAAAAAACCCTCACAAGTTGAAGTTCTCTTTTCTTCTTGAGAGACCTTGTGATTAACTTTTGTACACCTTCTGAGACACTCCAGAGGTAATTTCAGAAATATGTGTTTATAGTTCCAATGATCAGAACGTCCATGATAGTGCATTATAAAATTTAAGAGCTGGACTTCAAAAACAAAACAAAAAAAGAACCCTGTGTTGAGCCTATTATGAATCACAAATTCTAATATTCTCTGTACCAGAAGGAAGGTAAAAAGCTATCACTTGCATTTCTCTTTTAACCTACAATTCCTCCTTATTTCTCCTCTGCTTTTCTCTTTTAATTAGTTTTTTAAACCCTTTTTTGGTGAAACATAACACACGATCTAGTCATTTTGAGCGTACAATTCGGTAGCATTAGGTGTATTCACATTATTGTACAATTATCGCCACTATTCATCGCCAGAACTTTTTTTATCATCCCAAACTGAAACTATATACTCATTGAACTGTAGCTCTTTTTTTTTTTCTCCCCCTCCTAGCAACCATTATTCCTTTTTCTCTATGCCTGAGCTGGACTCTTCTAGATACTTCATACAGGTGCAGTAATGCAATACTTATCTTTTTGTGTCTTTGTCTTATTTCGCTTATCATAATGTTTTCAGAGTTCATCCATATTATAGCACCTATCAGAATTTCCTTCCTTTTAAAGGCCCAATAATATTATATTGTATGTACATACCATATTTTGTTTATCCATTCTTCATTTGATGGATATCTATATTGTTTCCCCTTTGAGTCATTGTGAACAATACTGATGTAAACATTAATGAAAACATAATCTGTCCCAGCTTTCAGTTCTCTTTCTTTATAATATGGAACTCTTCAGGAATTCCTTGCACAGGGGCCATGCTAATCTTCTCTGTATCCTTCCAATTTTAGTATATGCTGCCGAAATGAGCACTTCAGTTCTCTTGAGGATATACTGTAGAAGTGGAATTGGCGAGTTACATATAAATTCTGTGTTTAATATTTTGAGGAAATACCATACTGTTTTCTACAAAAGTACCATTTTATATTCACACTAGCAATGTACAAGTGTTCCAACTTTTCCATATTTTTGCCAGTATTCATTATCTTTCTTTAAAAAAAAAAGCCATCTAAATGGATATGAATTTTCTAATTCCTTCCCACGACCCCAAAGAATGATTATGTTCGCTTTTAACAGGAGAATATCTGCTTATAACCTACCAAAGATACTCTGCTACCTACAGGGGCAGACACAGGCTTCTTCAATACACTGTTTATGGGCCTTTACAATTCCCAGCAGGGACCCGGGGCTCTGGATCGATTTTTCAGGATTGAGAAAGGGAAACCTCAATTTTCACAGAAAGATGACTCCGTTTTACAGCAGTGGTCACTTTCCAGAGGCTCCTGCACTAGTTGCAAGATGATCTGCCTACCTGTAGATTTCATGCCCTGGGAAAAACAAAAACAAAAAACCGTTTTTTGTTTGGAGTTTCCCTAGGCTAGCACTTTCATCAGCCACTGCATAGTGTCAGCATTATTCAGTCGTCTTATAGACGAGATTTCTTGCTTTATTTATTATTTGGCTGGGACTGGGTTTGAACTTAGGACTTCGTACTTTCAAGGTAGGCATTCTACTGCTTGAGGGACATCTCCAATCCTCCTTGCTCTTTTTAGTGCCAGTCTCAAACCCTGTGATCTGAAGGACGGTTCAGGTAAGCAATCAATCCTGTTTTCTGTCCATTTAGGGGAGCAGAGGTGCTGAGAGATGCAGCAGAAGGAAGCCGCACAAATTAAACTCCGCGTGAAGTCATTTCTTTGACACACTGGTTAGGATCTACAGTCAACTTTGGGAACGAGTTCAAAACCCACCCTTGTTAGTGTCTTTTGCAGGGAAGAAAGGAGGAAGAGAGGACATATGAA